>NC_079191.1:435048622-435275576 GCF_029499605.1 Hyla sarda | reverse complement strand
GAAGTAATTTACAAATCTGTTTAACTTTCCGGCACCAGTTGATTTAAAGAAAAAAAAAGTTTTTCACCGGAGTACCCCTTTAAGCTTCTTCTGTTATTTAACTCCTTGGGGACGAAGGGCGTATGCATAGGCCCTCGCGTCCCGTCACTTAAGGAAGGAGGCTGTATCCATACGCCTTCGGCATTTCCGATCACTGCCGCTCGCCGGGCGGTGATCAGACCGGGATGACTGCTGATATCTATCAACAGGCATCCCGTGGCAATGCCTAGGGGGGTCATGAGACCCCCCATATTGGCGATCGCAGCAAATCGCAGGTCAATTCAGTCCTGCGATTTGCCGCGATCCGGGTAAATCGGGTCACTGGTGACCCGATCTCCCGGAAAATAAGACTGATCGGAGCTGTCAGAGACAGCTCCGACCAGCCTAAAGGATAGGAGCGAGGTGGCAGTGTTGCCACCCCCTCCTAACCCCTGCCGTTGGTCGGTCAGGCTGACCACCAATGGCAGGAGGGGGGCGGGGGGTTAGAGTTCATTTCCCCTGCTCTGGCCACCGATCGGAAGTCGGTACAGAGCGGGGGAACACGGGCATAGAGGGAGGGGGGCATGGCCCGGCTTACCCGGACCTTCGGAGGCGGCATCGGCGGCATCCCGGAGCAGCGGCTGCAGAAGGAGGAGCGGCGGCGGCCGGAAAGTGCGGCGGAGAAGGCTGCAGTGAAGATCGCGATAAGTGATCTTCACTGTGGCCTTCTAAAAGCTGCAAAACTACAACTCCCAGCATGCCCACACAGCCAAAGGCTGTCTGGGCATGCTGGGAGTTGTAGTTTTGCAACATCTGGAGGGTCACAGTTTGGAGACCACTGTGTAGTGGTCTCTAAACTGTGGTCCTCCAGATGTTGCAAAACTACAACTTTCAGCATGCACTGACTGACTGGGCATGCTGGGAGTTGTAGTTTTGCAACATCTGAAGTGGCACAGTTTGGAGACCACTATATGGTGGTCTCCAAACTGTAGCCCTCCAGATGTTGCAAAACTACAACTCACACCATGCCCAGACAGTCAGGGATGCTGGGCGTGTAGTTCTGCAATATCTGGCCCTTCAGATGTTGCAGAACTACAACTCCCAGCATGCCTGCACAGTCTGGGCATGCTTGGAGTTGTAGTTTTGCAACATCTGGAGGGCTACAGTTTGGAGGCCACGGTTCTTCCCCAGTTGTTGCATAACTACAACTCCTAGCATGCCTAGACTGCCCAGGCATGCTGGGAGTTGTACAGGGTACATTCACACGGGCGGGTTTACAGTGGGTTTCCTTCAAGGAAACTTACTGTGAACCCCTGCCTGTGTGAATGTACCCTAAAAACACTACACTAACAAATAATAAAAAGTAAAACACTACACATACACCCCCTTACACGTCGCCCCCCCCCCCCCCCCCAATAAAAATGAAAAACGTCTCATACGGCAGTGTTTCCTAAACGGCGCCTCCAGCTGTGGCAAAACCACAACTCCCAGTGTTGCCGGACAGCCATAGACTGTCCTGGCAGGCTGGGAGTCTTGCAACAGCTGGAGGCACCCTGTGGGAGACACTGCTGTAGGGTTTTGGTGGAGACGAGCCCCATCCTTGTAACCGGGTCCACCACTATGCAAATTCCTTATTCAGGCCTCAAATGCGCATGGCGCGCTCTCAATTCAGAGCCCTGTCGTATTTCAAGGCAACAGTTTAGGGCCACATATGGGGTATCTCCGTACTGGGGAGAAATTGCGTTACAAATTTGGGGAAATTTTCTCCCGTTACTCTTTGGAGAAATGGTAAATTTGGGGGAAAAAACTGCATTTTAGTGAAAAAATTTTGTTTTCATTTACACATCCGAATTTAACGAAAAGTTGTCAAACACCTGTGGGGTGTTAAGGCTCACCGGACCCCTTGTTACGTGCCTTGAGGGGTCTAGTTTCCAAAATACTATGCCATGTGTTTGTTTTTTTGCTTTTCTGGCACCATAGGGGCTTCCTAAATGTGACATGCCCCCCAAAAACCACTTCAGCAAAACTCACTCTCCAAAATCCCATTGTCGCTCCTTCCCTTCTGAGCCCTCTACTGCGCCCGCCGAACACTTGACATACACATATGAGGTATTTCCATACTCGAGAGAAATTGGGTTAAAGACTTTGGGGGGCGTTTTCTCCCATTACCCCTTGTAAAATTTCAAAAACTGGGTCTACAAGAACATGCGAGTGTAAAAAATGAAGATTTCGAATTTTCTCCTTCACTTTGCTGCTATTCCTGTGAAACACCTAAAGGGTTAACACACTTACTGAATGTCATTTTGAATACTTTGGGGGGTGCAGTTTTTATAATGGGGTAATTTATGGGGTATTTCTAATATGAAGGCCCTTCAAATCCACTTCAAAACTGAACTGGCCCCTGAAAAATTCTGATTTAGAAAATTTTGTGAAAAATTGGAAAAATTGCTTCTGAACTTTGAAGCCTCTGGTGTCTTCCAAAAGTAAAAACCTGTCAACTTTATGATGCAAACATAAAGTAGACATATTGTATATGTGAATCAAAAAAAATGTTTTTGAAAATCCCTTTTCCTTACAAGCAGAGAGCTTCAAAGTTAGAAAAATGCTAAATTTTAAATTTTTTCATAAAATTTTGGGGGTTTTCACCAAGAAAGGATGCAAGTTACCATAAAATGTTACCACTATGTTAAAGTAGAACAGGTCACGAAAAAACTGTCTCGGAATCAGAATGATCAGTAAAAAAATTCCAGAGTTATTAATGTTTAAAGTGACAGTGGTCAGATGTGCAAAAAAATGGCCGGGTCCTAAGGTGTAAAATGGCTGGGTCCTTAAAGGGTACCTCTCATCAAATAAACTTTTGATATATTTTAGATTAATGAATGTTGAAGAACTTTCCAATAGCATGTTAATGAAAAATATGCTTCTTTCTATTGTATTTTTCCCGATCAGTCCTGTCAGCAAGCATTTCTGACTCATGCTGGAGTCCTTAACACTCAGAGCTGCCAGCCTGCTTTGTTCACAGCCAAACAGGCTGTGAACAAAGCAGGCTGGCAGCTCTGAGTGTTCTCCTTTGTGAACAAAGCAGACTGGCAGCTCGTAGTGTTTAGGACTCCAGCATGAGTCTGAAATGCTTGCTGCCAGGACTGGTAGGGAGACCCCTAGTGGTCATTTCTTCAAAGTGGAAAATTAAATAGAAAGAAGCATATTTTTTAAAAACATGCAATTGTAAAGTTATTCTGCATACATGAATCTATAATATATCAAAAGTTTTTTTGATGAGAGGTACCCTTTAAGGGGTTACGCTTCTTCTGTTATTGAAAGTTACTTTGCATAAACCCTTACAATTTCGCAGCCCGATTCATTGCACAGGCCCTACCGAAAAAACGGGGACCGTATGCAAACACTGTACGCACTTCAATCACTCCCTATTCTTCAGTGCCCTCCTTCTGCATGCAGCACATTCCTTCCCAGTCCGGCCATAAATCAGGCAGACGGCGGCTCTCTCATCATTCCTATTATATCCACATTACTTATATCCCCATTGTTTGCAGTTATAGTGGAGAGAACAGATAAGAAGTGAATTTATAAGCCTTGCCCCGGAGGTTCTCATTACCTAAGTTACAAAGTTCTATGTAAATGTCCTTCTCCGGCAGCTGCGCTTCACCAAAACACGACCCATAAATAACAAACCCCATCAATGCAAATTTGATAATATTCCCATTTACCAACATTAGATTCTGTAAAGTATAATTTAAGCAATGTGTTTGCTACATTTTATGTAGTGTAGTTGAAAGCTTCCCTGCAATATGCTGTTCATTTACATTTCAATTTGATATAATGTATTCCGTTACTTAAAGTGATGCCGTTCATAAGGACTTGTCAATACGGGATGAACGGTTCGCTTAATCTATTCCAAACATTAGGCAAATGGGATGGAAGTGAAGTATGGAGCGGAAATAGGACGTCCTGATATATTTCACGGGAATTAGCGCAAAACTACTTTACTGACGATTCTAACTCCTCCCAGCCTTGCCGGGACATAGAGGTCAACGAAATGCTCCGGACATGTAGAGGGCAAAAATAGAAACTATTCGGGATTTACATCCTGTATTATCCTTGAATAATCCATTACTCCTGCTTCATGTATTAAAGGGGTACTCCGGTGGAAAATAACCTTTTTCATATCAACCGGCTCCAGAAAGTTAAACAGATTTGAAAATGATGTCTATTAAAAAATCTTAGAGGGTACCTTTTCATGAAAAAAACTTTTGATATATGATAGATTAATGTATGCAGAATAAGTTTCCAATAGAATGTTATTAAAAATTATGCATCTTTCTATTTAATTTTCCACGTTGAAAAAATGACCATTAGGGGTCTCCCTACCAGTCCTTTTTTTATAGATTTCAGACTCATGCTGGAGTCCTAAATATCAGACTGCAGCCGGGACACAGACAAACTCCCTGGCAGGGAACAGTGCTGAGTTTGTCTGTGTCCCGGCTGCAGTCTGAGATTTAGGACTCCAGCATGAGTCTGAAATCTATAAAAAAAAAAAAAAGGACTGGTAGGGAGACCCCTAGTGGTAATTTTTTCAACGTGGAAAATTAAATAGAAAGATGCATAATTTTTAATAACATGCTATTGGAAAGTTATTCTGCATACATTAATCTATAATATATCAAAAGTTTTTTTTCATGAAAGGTACCCTTTAATCCTTATAGTACTTATCAGCTGCTGTATGCTCCAGAGGAAGTTGTGTACAGTGGTCCCTCAACACATGATGGTAATCCGTTGCAAATGGACCATCGTTTGTTGAAACCATCGCATGTTGAGGGATCCGTGCAATGTAAAGTATAGGACAGTGGTCTACAACCTGCGGACCTCCAGATGTTGCAAAACTACAACACCCAGCATGCCGGGTGTTGTAGTTTTGCAACATCTGGAGGTCCGCAGGTTGTAGACCACTGTTAGAGAAAGTTGCACTCACCTGTCCTCGCCGCTCCGGACCTTCACCGCTCGTCACCACTGTCCGGGATGTCGCCTTCCATCGCTGTCGCCGTGTCCCCAACGCTCCGGTAAGGCCTCTGCTTCCCTGGCATCCTCGCTCTCCGTCGCTACCATCACGTCGCTACGCACGCCGCTCCTATTGGATGACGGGACGGCGTGCGCAGCGACGTGATGACGACAATGGAGAGCACCGACGATGCAGGGGATCCCGAAGAGGACGCGCCGGAGCCCCGAGGACAGGTAAGTGATCGTCAGCGGACCACACGGGGCACCGTAAACGGCTATCCGGGGGCAGCTGAAGCGGTCTGCGCTGCCGGATAGCCGTTTATGCGATGGCCCCGACATACAAAAGCATCGTATGTTGATGCTGCCTTCACCATGTGATGGCCTCTGAGAGTGATCGTATGCTGAAATGATCGTATGTCGGGGCCATCGTAGTTCGAGGGGTCACTGTGTATATATATGGTATGTCGGGGCCATCGTAGGTCGGGGGGTTACTGTATATATATGGTATGTCGGGGCCATCGTAGGTCGGGGGGGTCACTGTATATATATGGTATGTCGGGGCCATCGTAGTTCGAGGGGTCACTGTAGTTCTTTCCAGTCTGACCAGAGTGCTCTCTGCTGACACCTTTGTCCATTTTAGGAACTGTCCAGAGTAGGAGAAAATCCCATTAGCAAACCTCTCCTGCTCTGGACAGTTCCTGACATGGACAGAGGTGTCAGCAGAGAGCACTGTGGTCAGACTGGAAAGAACTACACAACTTCCTCTGGAGTATACAGCAGCTGATAAGTACTGGAAGGATAAATATTTTTTAATAGAAGTAATTTACAAATCTGTTTAAATTTCTTGCACCATTTGATTTGATTTTTCCCCCCCACCGGAGTACCCCTTTAAAATAAAAATCCTTAAAGGGATACTCTGCCCCCAGACATCTTATCCCCTATCCTTTGATAAGATGTCTGATCGTGGGGGTGCCACCGCTGGGGACCCCCACGATCTCGTTTGCGGCACCCCAGACATCCGGGGCACGGAGCGAACTTCACTCTTTGCCTGATGACTGGTGATGCGGGGTGGAGGCTTGTGACGGCGCGGTCACCCACCGCTTGTGACTTCACGACCACGCCCCCTCAGTGCAAGTCTAAGGGAAGGAAGCGTGACAGCCATCACACCCCCTCTCATAGACTTGCATTGAGGGGGCATGGCCGAAATCTCACGAGCCTCCGGCGCTGCAACCGGCGCTCTAAACGAACACTGGGTGCAGCAGGGAGATCGCGGGGGTCCCCAGCGGTGGGTCCCCCCCGATCAGACATCTTATCCCTTATCCTTTGGATAGGGGATAAGATGTCTAGGGGTGGAGTACCCCTTTAAAATCCTCAAGAAAAAGAGCCTGCTTTCTACCACCATCTATAGGCAGGTAACCTCGCAGTCAATGTCTTGCTCCTGCTGATGATGGCCGTACGGCTATAACTCATCTGTCTGTAGGTTATTGTGTCTAGATATGAAACACCTGAGTTATGTAGGTTACCTAGCCGAATAGGCATAGGTAGCCCTGACTGTGGGGACGAAAGGGTTAAGAAGCAGGAAGTAAACAGCAACCCTCCCACTCCAGCACCTTGGGGAGGGGTTTCCAAGGGGTGTACGCCCAGGGGTATTTACTGGGTGTCCTGCAAGCAGCTCTCCCTCTTGTGTTCCAGCATCCAAGGTCCCGCCCTCCCTCCCTGGTTTTTTGCTTTCCTGTTTGTTTTGTTTATTCAACTGGGCGTCCTGTTGTGGGACGTTCGGTTTTTTGTTACCCCCTTATATAAAAAAATAAAAAAATAAAAAAATCTTATATATATTATAAAAAAAAAAAAAAATTATAAAAAAAAAAAAAAAATTTTTGATAATTAATTTAAATATACTTTGTTTGATTTTGTAAGTCACAGCTGGCGTAAAGGAAGATTATTTTGGGGAGTTTTGAGGTGCCGAAGGCAGCACATGCACGCTGTGGAGACAGTGGGGCATACTGCTTCGGCTGAAGCAGTACTTCGGCAATAAGAGTTGTGTATTTCATGGTTACTGCTATGCAGTGTTATATATATTTAACAGAGTTACATATATTTAAATAAATGAGCTGTGACCACCACCCAGCCCACTTAAAAGGTTCATGAGTGTCAGTGTTTTATTTCAGAGTGGGAGAATTTAGATTTAAGATCTGTTTAAAAGGTGTGTCCGTACAGTCCGTTCAAGACATTTACTTTACCTCCTTGAAGAGAAGCCATTATCCCTGGGACCCTGTCGGACTTGACATGGCCATGTATTATATGATCGGACCCAGGAAAGTCTCAGCAACCCCATTTATGGTATTGATAATGGCAAAGCAGTGGTCGGGCCAAGGGTGAAAGGTGGTGACCCAGTACAGCATCTTCAGCTGCTACTCATCAGAGAGTGGTCGGGTGAGGTATGACAGGTTTGCTGGATGCACAGGGCCTCTCTCTAGTTATATATGGTCATGCAAAGTGTTTATTCTGCATTAAATATATCTTCTGTCTTGCATCGCTATTCTAAAGCATAAACTGAGGCCTACAGAGTCCAGAGGGTTACCTGTTCACATTTCATTTCTTGTACAGCTGAATAAATTATTTGGTCACATGCAGACTCCTGACCAATAGATGCAAGAGCCAAGGTTAGGCCCACCTCTCCTGGGAAAGAGGTTTAGTCTAGCCTTTTCCAGAGCCACATGTCTTGTCCCTCAATCCTGCTAATCCTAAAGGGACTAACGTTTAGTGAGCCTAGGTACTGCTAATGTCAGGCATACCTCATACATATGGCTCTCAAGTTGTCTGCTGAAGAGTTGATGTCCCTACTTTAAAGGGGTACTCCGCCCCTAAACATCTTATCCCCTGTTCAAAGGATTGGGGAAAATATGTTTGATCACGGGGGTCTGGCCGCTGGGGACCCCCACGATCTCCAGCATGGCCCCCCAGTCATCCAGTTCATCGAGCGAACTCCGCTTTGTAGAAAGGTTAATACCTCAGTTATGTGACCTATACACATATGGTGTCCCAGCACCAAAGGCTGTCCTGTGGGCTTCAGACTTCCTTGGGCACACCTGCGGCACAAGTGTTGGGCCCACTTAACCCCTTAAGGACCAGGGGTTTTTCCGTTTTTGCACTTTCATTATTTTCCTCCTTACCTTTAAAAAATCATAACTCTTTCAACTTTGCACCTAAAAATCCATATGAGGGCTTATTTTTTGCGCCACCAATTGTACTTTGTAATGACATCAGTCATTTTACCCAAAAATCTACGATGAAATGGAAAGAAAATCACTAACTTTTGGTGGCTTCCGTTTCTACGTAGTACATTTCTCGGTAAACGTGACACCTTATCTTTATTCTGTAGGTCCATACGATTAAAATGATCCCCTACTTATATAGGTGATTTTGTCGTACTGGAAAAAATCATAACTACATGCAGGAAAATTTATATGTTTAAAATTGTCCTCTTCTGACCCCTATAACTTTTTTATTTTTTCGAATATGGCACGGTATGAGGGCCATTGAGGGGGCCCCGCCCCTCATAACATCACGCCCGCCCCCTCAATGCAAGTCTATGGGAGGGGGCGTGACGACTGCCATGCCCCCTCCCATAGACTTGCATTGAGGGGGCGGGGCAGGACATTATGAGGGGAGGGGCTATGATGTCACAAGCTCCTGGTGCCGGCTCTAAGCTCTAAACATTTAGTTCCAAACGCTGAGCAGCGGAGTACCCCTTTAAATTTTAACTGATGTTATTTCACCTTTATTTTTGCCAGAACAAAAATTTGTGAATGGCGACAAAAATAACGGAGATTAGTAAAAACGGACATAACTGATGCAAAAGGATGGTCAAAAAATACCATTGACATGAATGTGATTTTTTGACGGTCGTTTTCAGGACTATTGACGGGGGTAATGACAGAGGTTTTACAGGATGATCCCCCTAGTGTGAAAGGGGCCTGAGCAGAGGCTTATCCAGTCTTATCCGTCCATTCTGCAAGGTATCCCCCGTACAGAGGAAATTTAAGCCCTGACGGAGAAAGTCACATGACCTTGTCAGAACCCTAGAGGCCTGGAAAGTCTCATATCAAGTCAGTATTAATTTATTGGATGAAAAGCACCATAACTCCCAGCAAGGCAACGGGGCTCCCAAGGGGTTACACTGCATCCTCTCCACTCTGCACCATACTGTTGGTGTGTAATACCATCTGCACCCTGCTCAGTAAAGACAGTTATCCATAACCCAATGTCAGTCTGTTTCTTTACTCCCCTGTGTCTTGCCTAGGAGAAGCTGTCTCCAACCTCAGACCTTGTATAGGCTAACAGTGCCCTGGCGTCACGAACAGATCAGGTATTCCTTGCACCCCCCCCCCCCCCCCCCCCGTGGCACCACACACAGGGACTGCTATCCTCATCATTACCCATGTAATTGTCCCTAATGCTGGCCACAATATCCATAGTGAGGAATCTTGCGATTATAAGATAAGAGAAGAAAAGTTTATAAAGCCAAGTTCACACACAGATTTTTTTAAAGACTTTTTTAGGTAATTTTTTTGTTACCTGGAAATCGTCAAAAAAAGACGGTACAAAGGACAGCTGAAAAAACGATTTGTGAACATAAGTGTTGAGCTAGACCCTCCTGCAGCGCCCTCTGTGGTGGCCGCAGTGTAAGTGCATTGTTCCCTATCTTTAGCTGAGTGCACAGCGTCAGACTGATAGCTGGAAAGCCAAGAAGTATGACAGTCACATTAAAGGCAGTAATGTAATAGATGTATGCACAGACGTGACAATGAGCTGTGTACTGTATGTCAGTCAATAGCTTTATACTGTATTCATAAGCGTCCATACAGAGAATTTACTTTATAAAGAGATTATCCAGCCCATTGATCTGGGCAGGGGAATGTATTCAGAGCGCGCGCTCTACCTCCAATCTACAAGAGCAAATCGATAGAAAGTTACTAAAGAAAATCATCTCTCTGGTTATAACCTGAGTACAGTGGGAGGGATTCAGCCGCGTTCCTCCTGCATTATCTGATTTCTGAAGTTATTTAACTCAATGACCTCCTTTATATCACTCTCTGCAGGAGGCCTGGGTCTGCGCCAATATGGCAGCTCATCTTCTGAGAGCGCCCCCTGCCACGGGTGTGAAGAATTCCTCTGTGAACTTCAAGACAAAGTCCAACGTCACTTCTCTTAGCTAGAGTGGGTACTTTCTTTTTCAAGAAACTCTTAGGCTGGGTTCACACTACGGTTTGTAATTACGGTTCCCGTATACGGCTGAAAGGAGGGGTGGGCGGGGCTTAATCGCGGCTCCTGCACTCAGCCGTATTCGGGAACCGTAGTTAATGTATGTCTATGAGCCGACCGGAGTGAACCGCAGCCTCCGGTCGGCTGCTTTTTTGGCCGTATGCGCTTTCCCGACCGCAGACAAAAACGTGGTCGACCACGTTTTTGCCTGCGGTCGGGAAACCGCATATGGCCGAAAAAGCAGCCGACCGGAGGCTGCGGTTCACTCAGGTCGGCTCATAGACATACATTAGCTACGGTTCCCGAATACGGCCCAGCCCCGCCCACCCCTCCTCCCAGACGTATACGGGAACCGTAATTACAAACCGTAGTGTGAACCCAGCCTTAGCAATCTGATACCTTGGTGGACCTCCAGTTGGGTACGGAAGTTTTCTTACCACACAGAGCCGACCGGTGAGATCTTCTCTTCACCTCAGATACTCCAAACATCTCAGGAACTAACTCAGAACATCTACAGATTTTAAAATCCTGCCCCAACCAAACCACCTGTTGCTGTTACATTCCTGTTGGAACTAAAAACTGTTCAAGAACTCCGTCCTTCACCTCTCTCAGTGCCGGCTCTGCCTATAGCCAAAATAGGCAGCCGCCGAGAGCTCCCTCTTGATGGGGCGCCGCTTTGTCTGCTGCAAGAAAGTTAGAAAACCAGCATTCTAACCACTTGCTCAGCCAGAAGCATGATGAGGAGGTTTGTTACAGTGTGTCACCCCAGTAGTAGGGTGGGCCATGTGCGGAGGGCGGGCTAATGGGTGGAGTCAAGAGGGCGGCAATATTAGCTTTTGCCTAGTGTGGCAAAAAATCTGTGCACCAGCCCTGGCCTATGTGGATGATTTGAGCATACCGCGAGCACCAGCCTTGTCCTAGCATGAGGAATTATTCTTCTGTGGCCCTTGAGAGGAAGCCTGAGAGGTTGAGGGCCTGTGGCCCCTTAGCAATCTGACACCTTGGTGGACCTCCAGTTGGGTACGAAAGTTTTCTTACCACTGGGAGCCAACCGGTGCCTCAGATACCTCAAACATCTCAGTAACTCTACAGAGTGTAGTACTTACCTGCCACACAGTAATGGACATGCTTAGGAAGGATCCATACTTGGTTAATTCCTGTTGGAGTACCCTCCCTTCAGGATCCCTTGTTTGTAAGTGTGAGGTCCCTTTTCTCCCTCCCACACATCAGTCACCCCACCCATTGCAGCACAGCTAGGCTCCCTTCCATGCTTTGCTGTGCTTGAAAACTACAATTCCCTGCAGCCCTGTGGGAAATTATCTCCCTCTCAACCAGCGGTCACTTCAACCCAAGGGAGCACTGCCATGCTCCCTGTCAACACCTGACTAGGGATGTAATGTCTCGGGCTGCACTGCAACCTGGGAAAAGCCTGAGACAACACTCATTTTTTATGCTGCTAATAAATGAAGATCAGATAAGAATTGCGAGACCAGACATCAAACACAGGTACAGACACTATATTATGAATTACGCCAACTTTACAGCCCCTGTAGCACAGGAATACTCCTTTAATTCTGAACGAACCAAAGCACCGGATTTGTTAGCGTTGTGTAAAGTTGCCCCTTGAATTGCACTCTTCTCCAGACTGGATTTGTCCTTCTGTCAGTTCCATCTGTCCTACTGGACCACTACCAGGTACCGGGCACATATGGGTCTAACCTCTCCCACAACACTCGTGCAGCCCCGGTATTACCACTGGTGTAGATAACCCATTGGGGCATCTTCAGGGTCAGCTGCCACTCCATAACCCATTCAGGGCCATTGGGTCTATTGGACCCAGGCAGCAAAATGTCTTGGGCCGGCCCTACTCCCATTGACCATCATACGACCATCTTAGGGCATCTAATAAAATGTTCGAGCATACTCAGCTACTGTGTAGGCAAACAAAGGGGATTGTGGGAAAGTGTATTCTCTCAAAAGAGTGGGGGTTAGCAGGTTAAAGGGGTACTCCGGTGGAATTTTTTATTTTTTTCTTTAAATCCACTGGTGCCAGAAAGTTAAACAGATTTGTAAATTACTTCTACTAAAAAATCTTAATCCTTCCAGTACTTATTAGCTGCTGAATACTACAGAGGAAATTATTTTCTTTTTGGAACAGAGAGCTCTCTGCTGACATTACGAGCACAGTGCTCTCTGCTGACATCTCTGTCCATTTTAGGAACTGTCCAGAGCAGCATATGTTTTCTATGGGGATTTTCTCCTACTCTGGACAGTTCCTAAAATGGACAGATATGTCAGAAGAGAGCACTGTGGTCATGATGTCAGCAGAGAGCACTGTGGTCATGATGTCAGCAGAGAGCACTGTGGTCATGATGTCAGCAGAGAGCACTGTGTTCCAAAAAGAAAAGAATTTCCTCTGTAGTATTCAATAGCTAATAAGTACTGGAAGGATTAAGATTTTTAAAAGAAGTCATTTACAAATCTGTTTAAAGGTGTTATAAAAAAAAAAAAAAAAAGGTTTTTTTCCTGGATATCATCTGGCTCCAGAAAGTTAAACAGATTTGTAAATTACTTCTATGAAAAAATCTTAATCCTTTCAGTACTTATGAGCTTCTGAAGTTAAGGTTGTTCTTTTCTGTCTAAGTGCTCTCTGATGACACGTGTCTCGGGAACTGCCCAGTTTAGAAGAGGTTTGGTAGTTGTAGTTTTGCAACAGCTGGTGGCACCCTGGTTGGAAAACACTGGTCTATACAATGATGGTGGTCATCTCTGGTGGGCTCAACGTACCCCAATTTGCAAACACAATTATTACAATCTGATCACTTTTCCAGCATTTCCACGACGCTCAAAATAATTGCAGATTTTTTTGTAAAAACCAAATTACCCAAAGCAGAGTGTAAAAAAAAAAAAAAAAACTATAAAACATCCACTTGTACTAAATCCATTGAAAGCAAAGCGTGAGTGACCATGGAGATTTATGGTCCCATTAAGGTCTCGTACCAACGTGAAGAAGGGGTCATTTACCAACGGCGAGAAAAACATTGGTCGGCTAAGTGGACGAATGCATCAGCGTGCCAGCCTAATGCATTTCATGGTCTAGGTCCATGGAAGAATCATTGAAAGTGCCCAGAACTGTCACCCCTCCCTCCCCCCATACCCGGCCATATAGAACGCGGAGAGTCAGCAGAGTGACTGGAGCAACGAGAAATCAACAGCCATGTCACTTATCCTTACATATAAGGGGAGATTTATCATTGCTTTTAGAGCATTTTTTTTTCTATGTTTTGGCGCAGTTCAGGCGCAAGCAGCATATTTAGCGACTTTTATGCGTCTTTTGATAAAGACAGTTTCACACTTTTAGCCTACCAGTACGACTTTTTCTTTTTGACCATGCAGTGGTCACGTATTTATCATTTGCGACTTTTGTCAAAAGTCGTTATTTTGTTCGCTTTTTTTTAATTACCGTATATACTCGAGTATAGGCCGAGTTTTTCAGCACGATTTTTCGTGCTGAAAACACCCCCCTCGGCTTATACTCGAGTGAACTCCCCCACCCGCAGTGGTCTTCAACCTGCGGACCTCCAGAGGTTTCAAAACTACAACTCCCAGCAAGCCCGGGCAGCCATCGGCTGTCCGGGCTTGCTGGGAGTTGTAGTTTTGAAACCTCCGGAGGTCCGCAGGTTGAAGACCACTGCGGCCTTCAACATCATCCAGCCCCCTCTCACCCCCTTTAGTTCTGAGTACTCACCTCCGCTCGGCGCTGGTCCGGTCCTGCAGGGCTGTCCGGTGAGGAGGTGGTCCGGTGAGGAGGTGGTCCGGGCTGCTATCTTCACCGGGGAGGCCTCTTCTAAGCGCTTCGGGCCCGGCCTCAGAATAGTCACGTTGCCTTGACAACGACGCAGATACGTCGTTGTCAAGGCAACGGCTCTATTCCGGGCCGGAAGCGCGGAGAAGAGGCGCCCCCGGTGAAGATAGCAGCCCGGACCACCTCCTCACCGGACCACCTCCTCACCGGACAGCCCTGCAGGACCGGACCAGCGCCGAGCGGAGGTGAGTACTCAGAACTAAAGGGGGTGAGAGGGGGCTGGATGATGTTGAAGGCCGCAGTGGTCTTCAACCTGTGGACCTCCGGAGGTTTCAAAACTACAACTCCCAGCAAGCCCGGACAGCCGATGGCTGCCCGGGCTTGCTGGGAGTTGTAGTTTTGAAACCTCTGGAGGTCCGCATGTTGAAGGCCGCAGTGGTCTTCAACCTGCGGACCTCCGGAGGTTTCAAAACTACAACTCCCAGCAAGCCCGGACAGCCGATGGCTGCCCGGGCTTGCTGGGAGTTGTAGTTTTGAAACCTCTGGAGGTCCGCAGGTTGAAGGCCGCAGTGGTCTTCAACCTGCGGACCTCCGGAGGTTTCAAAACTACAACTCCCAGCAAGCCCGGACAGCCGATGGCTGCCCGGGCTTGCTGGGAGTTGTAGTTTTGAAACCTCTGGAGGTCCGCAGGTTGAAGACCACTGAGGGCGAATGATGAGAAGAGGATGATGAAGGGGGGGGGGGGGTGTGGGGATGATGAAGGGGGGGGGGGGATGATGAAGGGGGGGGGTGTGGGATGATTACAAGGGGATGATGAAGGGGGGATGTGTGGGATGATAAGGGGATGTGTGGGATGATGACAAGGGGATGATGAAGGGGGGATGTGTGGGATGATGACAAGGGGATGATGAAGGGGGGATGTGTGGGATAAGGGGATGTGTGGGATGATGACAAGGGGATGATGAAGGGGGGATGTGTGGGATGATGACAAGGGGATGATGAAGGGGGGATGTGTGGGATGATAAGGGGATGTGTGGGATGATGACAAGGGGATGATGAAGGGGGGATGTGTGGGATGATGACAAGGGGATGATGAAGGGGGGATGTGTGGGATGATAAGGGGATGTGTGGGATGATGACAAGGGGATGATGAAGGGGGGATGTGTGGGATGATGACAAGGGGATGATGAGGATGTTAATGACGGGTCTGGATGATGACAGGGGGGGATGAGGTATTTCCCACCCTAGGCTTATACTCGAGTCAATAACTTTTCCTGGGATTTTGGGTTGAAATTAGGGGTCTCGGCTTATACTCGGGTCGGCTTATACTCGAGTATATACGGTAATTTATTTTTTGCATTTTTTCTGCTTTTTTTTTTTTTTGGTTGATGCTTTTCTAAAGTTGTCACCTGTTTGGTTTACCGTACACCCCTTTATGCAGTGGACTGGTATGAATTATTTGCGCAAAAGATATATGGATGGGTTTTATTAGCGCAATTGCGCTTATTTAGCAAAAAAACGTGTCAGATGTGACACTGTTTGAATCCAAGCAAGCGCGGCTCTTCAAATTGCTTTTTTTTTGTGGGGGTTTCTTGTTGGAAGTGGCTTGTTAATACGTGATGTCATTGCGCAGTGTTATCCCTTTGATTTCAGTTGATTTTGCTTTTTAAATGTGTTTATTTTTTAAAACATAAATAATAACCAACATAAACCATAAAAACAAGACATTGTATTGCAAAAACATTGAAATAAACACAAAAAAATACAGCGGTCCCTCAACATGCGATGGTAATCCGTTCCAAATGGACCATCGTTTGTTGAAACCATCGTATGTTGAGGGATCCGTGCAATGTAAAGTATAGGACAGTGGTCTACAACCTGCAGACCTCCAGATGTTGCAAAACTACAACACCCAGCATGCCCGGACAGCCGTTGGCTGTCCGGGCATGCTGGGTGTTGTAGTTTTGCAACATCTGAAGGTCCGCAGGTTGAAGACCACTGGTAGAGGAAGTTATACTCACCTGTCCCCGCCGCTCCGGACCGTCACCGCTCGTCACCGCTGCCCGGGATGTCGCCGTACATCGCTGTCGCCGCGTCCCCGAGGTGTCCCCGACGCTCCGGCAAGGTCTCTGCTTCCCCGGCATCCTCGCTCTCCGTCGCCGCCATCACGTTGTTACGCACGCCGCTCCTATTGGATGACGGGACGGCGTGCGCAGCGACGTGATGACGACGATGGAGAGCGCCGACGATGCAGGGGATCCCGAAGAGGACGCTCCGGAGCCCCGAGGACAGGTAAGTGATCGTCAGCGGACCACACGGGGCACCGTAAACGGCTATCCGGGGGCAGCTGAAGCAGTCTGCGCTGCAGGATAGCCGTTTATGCGATGGCCCCGACATACAAAAGCATCGTATGTTGATGCTGCCTTCACCCTGCGATGGCCTCTGAGAGTGATCGTATGCTGAAATGATCGTATGTCGGGGCCATCGTAGGTCGGGGGGTCACTGTATATATATGGTATGTCGGGGCCATCGTAGGTCGGGGGGTCACTGTATATATATGGTATGTCGGGGTCATCGTAGGTCGGGGGGGTCACTGTATATATATGGTATGTCGGGGCCATCGTAGGTCGGGGGGGTCACTGTATAGGGATACAATAAAAAAAAACAAATTTTTAAATCAGATTTGGCCATTTTGTGGTAACACAGACATCTTCAACCCAAAACCCATGATTCTTACTCGGAATTTTTTTTCTTTTTAGTATATCCTAACCTGCGCCTAAGAGACTCACCAATTAGGTTCATTAGGATCAGGTGTAGGTGAAGAATTTCCCTCTAAGGCAAACTCACCAGCAACATCCTTCCACACGATCTAAATTTATAATTAATATGTTGAAATAATATCCTTACTATAAATTAAATAACAAAACAGAAAGAAAGATCAAACAATTACCGTATTTTTCGCCCTATAAGACGCACCCAATTTTAAAGGTGCAAAATCTAGAAAAAAAATATTCTGCACCCAACAGTGATCTTCAATCTGCGGACCTCCAGATGTTGCAAAACTACAACTCCCAGCATGCCCGGACAGCCAACGGCTGTCCGGTCATGCTGGGAGTTGTAGTTTGGCAACATCTGGAGGTCCGCAGGTTGAAGACCACTGGATAGGAGATAATACTCACGTGTCCCCGCCACTCCGGACCCGTCCCTGCTGCCCTGGATGTCGCTCCATCGCTGTTACCGCGTCCCCGGGGTGTCCCCGATGCTCCGGGCGTCTTCTTCCCCGGGATCCACACTCTCCGTCGCCGTCATCACGTCCTATTGGATGACGAAATGGCGTGCGCGACGACGGACGTCGAAGGAGAGCGCCGGCCATGCAGGGGATCCCAGCACGGAGCAGACACCGAGGAGGCAGGTAAGGTCCCTCCCGGTGTCCTGTAAGCTGTTCGGGACGCCGCGATTTCACCGCAGCGGTCCCGAACAGCCTGACTGAAAAGCCGGGTTAGTGTCACTTTCCCTTCAGACGCGGCGGTCAGCTTTGATCGCCGCGTCTGAAGGGTTAATACAGGGCATCACCGCGATCGGTGATGTCCTTATTAGCCGCGGTTCCCGGCCATTGATGGCCGCAGGGACCGCCGCGATAGGGGTATATTCGCCATATAAGACGCATCAACTTTTCCCCCCCAGTTTTGGGGAAGAAAAAGTGCGTCTTATACGGCGAAAAATACGGTATTTAATCTGACAGACGTCCTTGAATAGAGCAAAATACCTTGATGCAGGATATGGATCTTTTTGACAATCTTGTGCACTTTGGAATTTATCATGAGGCTTGCGCTAAAATGTTAAATTTGGCAGAATTGCGCAAAATTTGAACATCTTGAAAACATCCACAATATAGTCTAAAATACACCAACATTGATACATGTCCCCCCTAGTTCTACCTAATTCTTGTGGAAACCATCAGTATTGAGGAACGTCTTCATAGCTTGGCTGTGATCCTCAGGGGTATCGCGTTATATAAAATGTCTTCTATAGTCACATCCAAAGTTGACAGCTGCCATTGGCTTCATTGACAATCCATAATGTAATACACTCTAGTCTAGCCCATCGATTCTTTTCGGGGGGGGGGGATTCGTAGATGTCGTCCTGACTTGTGCAAACGCTGCGTCTGTCACAATTCAAGGCAGCCCAGCAAGAAATGGAGGATGAGCAAATGCTTCATAGTTCACAATGTAATAAAGCAGAGGAGCAGCCTGAATATCTATCATTGAAGCCTTCACAATACAATGCAGCAAGGAGAAGTAGAGACATGTAAAGTACAAGACAAGAAACCAGCAGAATTATGAACGCAGCTCTGGATGTGACTGGAGTATAAGAAACACCATAATGGAGAGCCACATGAATATGTGCAGCGCCCCCTATAGCCCCTTATGAGGATTAGGACAGTTCCTGTCATTGTAGTAATTATAATTATCATCTAGTTTCTTGCAGATATTAGACACCTGCTGCAGGTGTCTATGAGATCTGTGAGGTGTCTATGAGATCTGTGAGGTGTCTATGAGATCTGTGACGTGTCTATGAGATCTGTGACGCGTCTATGAGATCTGTGAGGTGTCTATGAGATCTATGAGGTGTCTATGAGATCTGTGAGGTGTCTGAGATCTGTGAGGTGTCTATGAGATCTGTGAGGTGTCTATGAGATCTGTGAGGTGTCTATGAGATCTGTGAGGTGTCTATGAGATCTGTGAGGCGTCTATGACATCTGTGAGGCGTCTATGAGATCTGTGAGGTGTCTATGAGATCTGTGAGGTGTCTATGAGATCTGTGAGGTGTCTATGAGATCTGTGAGGTGTCTATGAAATCTGTGAGACGTCTATGAGATATGTGAGGTGTCTATGAGATCTGTGAGGCATCTATGAGATCTGTGAGGTGTCTATGAGATCTGTGAGGCGTCCATGAGATCTGTGAGGCGTCTATGAGATCTGTGAGGTGTCTATGAGATCTGTGAGGTGTCTATGAGATCTGTGAGGCGTCTATGAGATCTGTGAGGTGTCTATGAGATCTGTGAGGTGTCTATGAGATCTGTGAGGTGTCCATGAGATCTGTGAGGCGTCTATGACATCTGTGAGGCGTCTATGACATCTGTGAGGCGTCTATGAGATCTGTGAGGTGTCTATGAGATCTGTGAGGTGTCTATGAGATCTGTGAGGTGTCCATGAGATCTGTGAGGCGTCTATGAGATCTGTGAGGTGTCTATGAGATCTGTGAGGTGTCTATGAGATCTATGAGGTGTCTATGAGATCTGTGAGGTGTCTATGAGATCTGTGAGGTGTCTATGAGATCTGTGAGGTGTCTATGAGATCTGTGAGGTGTCTATGAGATCTATGAGGTGTCTATGAGATCTGTGAGGTGTCTATGAGATCTATGAGGTGTCTATGAGATCTGTGAGGTGTCTATGAGATCTATGAGGTGTCTATGAGATCTGTGAGGTGTCTATGAGATCTGTGAGGCGTCTATGAGATCTGTGAGGTGCCTATGAGATCTGTGAGGCGTCTATGAGATCTGTGAGGTGTCTATGAGATCTATGAGGTGTCTATGAGATCTGTGAGGTGTCTATGAGATCTGTGAGGCGTCTATGAGATCTGTGAGGTGTCTATGAGATCTGTGAGGCATCTATGAGATCTGTGAGGAGTCTATGAGATCTATGAGGTGTCTATGAGATCTGTGAGGTGTCTGTGAGATCTGGGAGGTGTCTATGAGGTCTGTGAGGTGTCTATAAGATCTGTGAGGTGTCTATGAGATCTATGAGGTGTCTATGAGGTCTGTGAGGTGTCTATGAGATACATGGGGTGTCTATGAGATCTATGAGGTGTCTATGAGATCTGTGAGGTGTCTATGAGATCTGTAAGGTGTCTATGAGATCTGTAAGGTGTCTATGAGATCTGTGAGGTGTCTATGAGATCTGTGAGGTGTCTGTGAGATCTGGGAGGTGTCTATGATGTCTGTGAGGTGTCTATAAGATCTGTGAGGTGTCTATGAGATCTGTGAGGTGTCTATGAGATACATGGGGTGTCTATGAGATCTATGAGGTGTCTATGAGATCTGTGAGGTGTCTATGAGATCTGTGAGGCATCTATGAGATCTGTGAGGAGTCTATGAGATCTGTGAGGTGTCTATGAGATCTGTGAGGTGTCTGTGAGATCTGGGAGGTGTCTATGAGGTCTGTGAGGTGTCTATAAGATCTGTGAGGTGTCTATGAGATCTATGAGGTGTCTATGAGGTCTGTGAGGTGTCTATGAGATCTGTGAGGAGTCTATGAGATCTGTGAGGAGTATATGAGATCTGGGAGGCGTCTATGAGATCTGTGAGGCGTCTATGAGATCTGGGAGGCGTCTATGAGATCTGGGAGGCGTCTATGAGATCTGGGAGGTGTCTATGAGATCTGCGAGGCGTCTATGAGATCTGCGAGGCTTCTATGAGATCTGTGAGGCATCTGAGATCTGTGAGGCGTCTATGAGATCTGTGAGGCGTCTATGAGATCTGTGAGGCGTCTATGAGATCTGTGAGGTGTCTATGAGGTCTGTGAGGTGTCTATGAGGTCTGTGAGGTGTCTATGAGGTCTGTGAGGTGTCTATGAGGTCTGTGAGGTGTCTATGAGATCTGTGAGGAGTCTATGAGATCTGTGAGGCGTCTATGAGATCTGTGAGGTGTCTATGAGATCTGTGAGGTGTCTATGAGATCTGTGAGGAGTCTCTGAGATCTGTGAGGCGTCTATGAGATCTGTGAGGTGTCTATGAGATCTGTGAGGTGTCTATGAGATCTGTGAGGCGTCTATGAGATCTGTGAGGCGTCTATGAGATCTGTGAGGCGTCTATGAGATCTGTGAGGCGTCTATGAGATCTGTGAGGTGTCTTTGAGGTCTGTGAGGTGTCTATGAGATCTGTGAGGTGTCTATGAGATCTGTGAGGCGTCTATGAGATCTGTTAGGAGTCTATGAGATCTGTGAGGCATCTATGAGATCTGTGAGGCGTCTATGAGATCTGTGAGGTGTCTTTGAGATCTGTGAGGTGTCTATGAGGTCTGTGAGGTGTCTATAAGATCTGTGAGGCATCTATGAGATCTGTGAGGCGTCTATGAGATCTGTGAGGTGTCTATGAGATCTGTGAGGTGTCTATGAGATCTGTGAGGTGCCTATGAGATTTGTCCGGTCATGCTGGGAGTCGTAGTTGTAGACTCCATAAATAAATGCGGATCCATGAGATTGGTGCTTGTTTAGGCTGGATTCACACCACATTGTTGCAATACAGGTTTTTGATAAAAAAAAAAAAAAATAAACGGATTCCTCAAAAACCTGACTAAACTGTATAAAAACGAGTGTACACATTTTTATCTGTATATGGTTTGAAAAATGATGTCCGGTTGCATCCGTTTTTTAAGAAAAAAATTATAAATTTTAAACTTTTCACTCCATTATCAATAAAGTTTCACTTGTTTGATTGAAATTACAAGAACAAAAACTGTGCAAAGTCAAAAACCGTATGGTGCAAACCGGATGGGCCCGTACACACATATGGTTCTGTACGGTTCACATTGTCTCCCATGTTGAAAAAAAAAAACATATACGGTTTAATACGGTTTTTCACCCGGACCAAAAACCATGGTAGGCCACGGTTTTCTCTCCGGAAAAAAAGTAAAAAAACCGTATGGTTTGAAAAACGGAGACAACCGTATACATTATGGTGCATACAGTTTTGAATGCGAAGTCTATGGGCACAGTTTTCTGTACGGTTGCATACGTTTTTTTTAATGAAACAGTATGCCGACACCGTATAGTAAAATCGTGGTGTGAACCCAGCCTTACATTGAGCATAGGGAAGTCTAATAGGGACCTAAGTGCCAAGGTAGGTTTTAAGCCTTTTAGGGCTGTATTTGTGCGAGGGGCGTGAGTATTTTACGCCCCTGTACCTCTAGGCGGGAATTATAGGAGTTTGTGTGTGGGGCGTGAGTATATACTGCCCCCTGCACCTCCAGGTGGGGCGTACGTGACCTTTGCGGAACCCTCCCAATCCTCCCTTATTTTCCCAATTTATTAGTTACAGGGTACGCCCTCTATAGTCGCGCCTTCAGACGCGGTTCATGGCACACCTCTGACCGCTTTGCTAAGGTTAAGGTTTTCATACAGGTATGTACGCAACGTTTGCAGCCATAAGCACGAGTGTGAAGTCCCCATTACAAACTTTGTTATATAGTTTACTGCCCATCCTGTGTGGCAGATGTGGCCTTCAGGGTACGTCTTTGGCCCACTCTACTCAGGACTCAATATATATTAACCCCTTAAGGACTGAGTCCTTTTTTGCAATTCTGACCACCGTCGCTTTACGAATTAATAATCCGAAAATGCCTTTACCGAATATTCTTATTCTGAGGTTGTTTTTTCGTGACATTTTCAACTTTATTTTGGTGGTAAATTTTCGGCGTTACTTGCATCCTTTTTTGGTGAAAAATCCCAAAATTTCATGAAAATTTTGAAAATGTTGCATTTTTCTAACTTTGAAGCTCTCTACTTGTAAGGAAAATGGATATCCACAATAAATGTTATTTTTATTCACAAATACAATATGTCCACTTTATGTTGGCATCATAAAATAGACATATTTTTGCTTTTTGAAAAAATTAGAGGGCTTCAAAGTAGAGCAGCAATTTTAAGAAAATTCATGAAAATGCTAAATCTGAAGGGAAAGATGTTACAGAACTACAACTCCCAGCATGCCTGGACAGTCTAGGCATGCTGAGAGTTGTAGTTTGGCAACATCTGTAAGGCTACCGTTTGGGCAACCCCAACCCCCCCACCGTCGTTCCCTACCTGTGCCTGTTTCCAGCGTTCATTGGGGGTCCCCAGGCATCTTCTCCTCCAGGTACCGGCCTCCATCTTCTCCCCATGTTCCCCACGACATCCAGGGGTGGGCAGAACGGGGGGTTGCCATGGCAACCCACTGTCCTGCGCTGCCATTGGTCAGAATCAGTTCTGACCAATGGCAGGGGATAGGAGGAGATTGCAGCACTGCGAATAGCAGAAATATGCGATTGACATGAATTGACAAGCGATTGTCTGCGATCGCCGACATGGGGGGGGGTCTCAGAACCCCCCTGGGCGACGTGCCGGGATGCCTGCTGAATGATTTCAGCAGGCATTCTGGTCCGGTTCCCAACCGGCTAGCGGCGGGGACCGGAATTCCCACGGGCGTATGCAGGGCGGACTCGGGATGCAGGGCGTATGCATACGCCCGGTGTCCTGAAGAGGTTAATGTTGTGCTATGGTTAATGTATTGGCATTTTCTATGTACCTGTTGCTTTAAAGGGGTACTCCGCTGCTCAATGTTTGGAACAAACTGTTCCAAACGCTGGAGCTGGCAGCGGGAGCTTGTGACGTCATAGCCCGGCCCCCTCATGACGTCACACACTGCCTTCTCAATGCAAATCTATAGGAGGGGGCGTGACAGCCGTGGGACACAGTTGTAGCCCCTCTCTGTGCCCCCATAGTTGTAGCCCCCTACTCTATGCCCCCATAGTTGTAGGTGTCCTCTCTTTGACCCCATAGTTGTAGTCCCCTATTTGTGCCCCCATAATTGTAGCCCTCATCTCTGTGCCCCCCCCCCCAGTACATTCTCCCTGCTGCTCTGCTTTCTGTGCTGCGCTCCAGACCGACACTGCACGTCACGTTGTATGATGTCACATGTAATGGACGTGCCTGCGCAAGGGACAGCGGCCACCAGCAGAAAGTGAAATTTAGCCTCGCCCTCCCCTTAATGTGACTGCCACCAGCCCGGGCAGTAGCCCCAGTGTAGGGCACAACTGTCGGCCGGGCCTCTCTGGGCTCCGGGCTCCTTATTGGGGTACTGGTTATACCCCCCTGATGGCGGCCCTGCCTGCAACCGCTCATCTTCTAAAGCTCAGGTAAACATCAAAGCCTAGTGGTAAGCACTCAGTCCCGGGGATTCAAGTAAGTCATTCAAGTAAGTCATTCTGCAGCACTAAAGTCAGCATGAGTTGCCATACAGCAAGTCAGTCATATACAGCACAATTCAATCTACTGCAAGTCCCAGCATGGCGATAAGCTTCCAAGGTTTACCCTGCACCTCCCTTTGTACCAATCTGAGCTGTAACGGATTATACCATCTATCCTGCTTCAGTAAAGTCAGTTTATCTGTAACCTTGCATCGGAGTATTTATTGCCCCGTGCCTGGCCCAGGAGAAGCTGACTCAACCTCGGATGGTGTTTAGGTTAACCGTGCCCTGGCGTCACGAAAAGGTTAATTTGCACTTTACCATCACCCGACACACACTACCTCTGTATGCAACAAAACTAAGAAAATGAGTAAAAAAAACAAATGCACAAATACAAGGATAGCACATATTTCTGATTTCTCTTGCTTCTCTTGAGCATCTAAAATATGCTGTGTGAACATACCCTAAATCTACTCAATCCACAAAGGAGTTTATTGGGGGCTCAAGAACCATCCACTAGTGAACAAGAAACCCATGGACGCAGCTTTCTCTCTCATGCTCTGTATTCTTCTTTACTAAGATACAAACATTTGTCATAAATTCTTTAAAAGTTTCTGCTAATAAGGAAAGTTCACATGGTGTTTAGGTTAACCATGCCCTGGCATCACGAAAAGGTTAATTTGCACTTTACCATCACCCGACACACACTACCTCTGTATGCAACAAAACTAAGAAAATGAGTAAAAAAAACAAATGCACAAATACAGGGATTGCACATATTTCTGATTTCTCTTGCTTCTCTTGAGCATCTAAAATATGCTGTGTGAACATACCCTAAATCTACTCAATCCACAAAGGAGTTTATTGGGGGCTCAAGAACCGTCCACTAGTGAACAAGAAACCCATGGACGCAGCTTTCTCTCTCATGCTCTGTATTCTTCTTTACTAAGATACAAACATTTGTCATAAATTCTTTAAAAGTTTCTGCTAATAAGGAAAGTTCACACGGTGTTTAGGTTAACCGTGCCCTGGCATCACGAAAAGGTTAATTTGCACATTACCATCATCCGACACGCCACTACCTCTGTATGCAACAAAATGAGTTATAACAATTGAACTGTATTCTTCTTTACAATAGATACAAAACATTTGTCATAAATTCTTTAAAAGTTCCTGCTAATAAGGAAAGTTCAAATCCAGACGATTTCCCCCCCTGGACCAGGACACGGGGCCGGGTGGATCTTATAGAACATCCTACCCTGAGGGTTCTCCTTAGATCTCGTTGCTTGCTGACGTCTTCTAAGAACCAGGCCGGTCCACCAGGACCTAACACGATGCGTGAAGAATGACGCCTGCATGAGGCCATTTTCCAGCAGATCATGGAGCGTAGGAGTCCTTTAGGATCCGGCTCTTGCGTTGTGAAGCCCCACATATGTATGAGCTGCCCTTTCCATAGCGGGGGATTGTGCGAGGATTCTGATCATATTACTCTAATAAATTGGCTTATGTCCTGATGTAAATTCAGCCATCTCCGCAATGACGCTATCGATTGAGCACGAAGACCTCGCGAAGGTCAAGAATACCGCGGGGTGAATCTGATGAGGGGGGTCCGGGCTAATATTTTATGCATCTTATCTATCTAGCAATTTTATGCTTTAATGAACGAACTTTATTGACCTGTGGAGAAAGTTTCAGTGAGGCTTAGATACATTTGAGGGTCTGACCCTTTCTCCTATCAATCAGGGCCATTTCTGCCTATAGGCAAAATAGGCGGCTGCCTAAAGCGCGCTCATGATGGGGGAGGGAGAGGGGGCGTCGCTCTGCCAGCAGCAATAAAGTTATCCAGCATCTGAAGCACCTGACCATCCAGCAAAATGCCTTATTGATTGCATTAGGACTGTGTTTCCCAACTAGAGTGCCTCAAGCTGTTGCAAAACTACAACTCCCAGCATGCCCGGACAGCCTTCGGCTGTCCGGGCATGCTGGGTGTTGTAGTTTTGCAACTGCTGGAGGCACCCTGGTTGGGAAAATTTGCATTAGGAGAAGGGTTGTTACAGTGTGTCACCCCAGTATTAAGGAGATTACATGACGAGGAGGTTTGTTACAGTGTGTCACCCCAGTAGTAAGGAGATTACATGAGGAGGAGGTTTGTTACAGTGTGTCACCCCAGTAGTAAGGAGATTACATGAGGAGGGGTTTGTTACAGTGTGTCACCCCAGTAGTAAGGAGATTACATGACGAGGAGGTTTGTTACAGTGTGTCACCCCAGTAGTAAGGAGATTACATGAGGAGGGGGTTTGTTACAGTGTGTCACCCCAGTAGTAAGGAGATTACATGACGAGGAGGTTTGTTACAGTGTGTCACCCCAGTAGTAAGGAGATTACATGACGAGGAGGTTTGTTACAGTGTGTCACCCCAGTAGTAAGGAGATTACATGAGGAGGGGGTTTGTTACAGTGTGTCACCCCAGTAGTAAGGAGATTACATGAGGAGGGGGTTTGTTACAGTGTGTCCCCCCCAGTAGTAAAGAGATTACATGAGGAGGAGGTTTGTTACAGTGTGTTACCCCAGTAGTAAAGAGATTACATGAGGAGGAGGTTTGTTACAGTGTGTCACCCCAGTAGTAAGGAGATTACATGAGGAGGAGGTTTGTTACAGTGTGTCACCCCAGTAGTATGGAGATTACATGAGGAGGGGGTTTGTTACAGTGTGTCACCCCAGTAGTAAGGAGATTACATGAGGAGGTTTGTTACAGTGTATCACCCCAGTAGTAAGGAGATTACATGAGGAGGAGGTTTGTTACAGTGTGTCACCCCAGTAGTAAGGAGATTACATGAGGAGAAGGTTTGTTACAGTGTGTCACCCCAGTAGTAAGGAGATTACATGAGGAGGAGGTTTGTTACAGTGTGTCACCCCAGTAGTAAAGAGATTACATGAGGAGGAGGTTTGTTACAGTTTGTCACCCCAGTAGTAAAGAGATTACATGAGGAGGAGGTTTGTTACAGTGTGTCACCCCAGTAGTAAGGAGATTACATGAGGAGGAGGGTTGTTACAGTGTGTCACCCCAGTAGTAAGGAGATTACATGAGGAGGAGGTTTGTTACAGTGTGTCACCCCAGTAGTAAGGAGATTACATGAGGAGGAGGGTTGTTACAGTGTGTCACCCCAGTAGTAAAGAGATTACATGAGGAGGAGGTTTGTTACAGTTTGTCACCCCAGTAGTAAAGAGATTATATGAGGAGGAGGTTTGTTACAGTGTGTCACCCCAGTAGTAAGGAGATTACATGAGGAGGAGGGTTGTTACAGTGTGTCACCCCAGTAGTAAAGAGATTACATGAGGAGGAAGCTGTCCGGGCATGCTGGGTATTGTAGTTTTGCAACAGCCGGAGGTGCACAGTTTGGAGAACACTGGTGTAAAGGTATATACTAATGATAATAACAGTATACGGTGACTGCATGAAAGATGCATTATGGGTCAGAAGTTTACAGTGTGAATCAGGTCCAGAATGTTCCATATACATTACATAATTAATTCCAGAACCTAGAAGATACAGAAGATACATTTAGATAATTGCCGGCGCCGCTCCCTTATGGTCATTATCGGGATGGATCTCTGCACAATCCCCACGGCCTCTTATACAAATTAAAGGCTGAAGAATGGAGGTTTTTTTTTTTTTTTTTTAGTAAAGTTTATTCCGTGAATGGAAAAGTATCTGTGTGAGGAAATATAGGGGAGAACTGTGATAGGACCCAGACAGTAACTAAATAGTCAGCCCCGCTACACCGACAGATTCATCTGCACTAATTTATCTTGTGTTATACTCCAGAGCTGTACTCACTATTCTGCTGGTAGGGTCACTGTGTACATACATTACTTATCCTGTACTGATCCTGAGTTATATCCTGTATTATACTCCAGAGCTGTACTCACTATTCTGCTGGTGAGGTCACTGTGTAGATACATTACATTACTTATCCTGTACTGATCCTGAGTTATATCCTGTATTATACTCCAGAGCTGTACTCACTATTCTGCTGGTGAGGTCACTGTGTACATACATTACATTACTTATCCTGTACTGATCCTGAGTTATATCCTGTATTATACTCCAGAGCTGTACTCACTATTCTGCTGGTGAGGTCACTGTGTACATACATTATATTACTTATCCTGTACTGATCCTGAGTTATATCCTGTATTATACGCCAGAGCTGTACTCACTATTCTGCTGGTGAGGTCACTGTGTACATACATTACATTACTGATCCTGTACTGATCCTGAGTTATATCCTGTATTATACCCCAGAGCTGTACTCACTATTCTGCTGGTGAGGTCACTGTGTATATACATTACATTACTTATCCTGTACTGATCCTGAGTTATATCCTGTATTATACGCCAGAGCTGTACTCACTATTCTGCTGGTGAGGTCACTGTGTACATACATTACATTACTTATCCTGTACTGATCCTGTGTTATATCCTGTATTATACCCCAGAGCTGTACTCACTATTCTGCTGGTGAGGTCACTGTGTACATACATTATATTACTTATCCTGTACTGATCCTGAGTTATATCCTGTAAATCTTTTATTAGAAAAATATAAATCATAACAAAACATAAACCAGCACAACTTTGCCATAACAAAAAAAAACAACAACATGAAATAACATAAACCCAAACTTTACATTTAAATAAAAGAACAAAAATCCTGCCTAACCGGCCAGCCCAGCTTTCCTACTAGAACTAGAAATATTATAACTACACCTTTCATAGCCAAACAACACACTCATAAGAAACATAAAAATAGCACTATTTTGCTTTAACTCAAAACACCCAAACTCGGGAAAAATCATACATAGAAAACACAACAAGCACTCACACTGCACACCATGTTTTTTTTTTTTTAAATAATAATATTAATAAAATAATAATAACAACACTATACCACACTCACACATGCACACATATATATCCATATATTAACTACATTTAACCAAGAAACCAAAAATAAATAAATAAATAAATTAAATTCAACTCAAAATACCCAAACTCGGGAAAATATCACAGAAAACACAATACACACATGCTTACACACATCTTTACTACATACTACATATATAAACCAAAGAAAATAAATCCACAACGGGATACTAAAGAAACATTACTACAAAAACAAAACTGGTTCGACTGCCATGTCTATCCCTACTATAAATACTATATACTTATAAAAAAAAAAAAAAAAAAAACATTTTACAATAATATAACATACATTATACATACTATATACATAACTACCTATATACACTACTATACACAAACTATATACACCTATAAATAAACAGAAAACACACCTACAAATATAAAAGAACATTCTACACTAAACTGACCCTTCACCCACACCACCCGCCCTCCTGTACATGGGTCAGAGTTTTTTTTCCATACAGTTCATAGTCCTCAATGTCCAGTCCACAACTGACCCATGTCAGGTCCACCAAAAGAAAAGACCACCACCACCCACAAATATACCCTCCCAACCTAGAACTCCTCCCAACCAACTTAACCATAACCAGCTTTAACATACATAAGCAAACAATACAACCCACTTTAGGCCCAAGTTCGGTGCCTGTAAGCCCTTCATAACCATAGCATCTGAAAACAAAACAAAAAGCTATGGTGCACATGCATTAGCCCACCACCAGGAAGAAGGATGGCAATCCTGATACATAGAAAATGTATATTCTTTCCCTAACTGCACCCTACCTCTCTCCCTACCAATATCCCTAAAGATAAACTGACCCTACTATCACCCTAACCCTGTCCCTGCATCACTGTCCCTAACAAAAACAAGGGTACTCTACCCAAAAGGTCTAGTACCTAGGGCACATCAAAAGAAAACCCTCTCCATAGGAGAGAAGCCCTACTGGTACCAAGACTGCCATACTCCAAAGACCTGATCTTCCCGAGGTCACCGGTGATATTCCTACAGACCTCCACCTCGGAGAGGACTTTGCGCTGATTAGACACTAAACACCGTGCATTCCACGTGTAGTATCTAACCACTAAACTGACTAAGAATAAAGTGCCCCGATCACGGCCACCCAGGTTCCTGAATGCCCCATAAGCCCACTCTGGATAGGTAAGGCCGGCAAGTTGACTCCAGCCGATGGAAGCGCCCACCCGGTTGTAGACCCTTATATTAAAGGGACAATGAAGCAGAAAATGGTCCATGCTTTCCAGCATGTCCCCGCACTCTTCTCGGGGACATCCCCGGTCATCAGATCTCCTACACTTCAAATTGTCCCTCACATATAGCTTCCCCTGAAAGCAGCGCCAGGCCAAGTCCCAAAACTTCTGGGGGATCCTTTTCATATTTAAGAGATACAACCCCACCCTCAGATCCCGACCTGGGCAGTCCCTGAGCGCCAGAGGCTTCTGGAAGTGGGTCAACAGAACCCGTTTGTCAAGGAACTGCCTTGACTGGGTCCTGATCTCCCACACTCCCAGACCCCACCGACGTATCGCCTTCAGAGTCGGGGTAGCGTAAGCCGGAAGATGCCCATGGGGCGTACGGAGGTCCTTCACTTGCCCTCCTGTCTCCCATTCCTGGAAGAAAGGCCGAAACCATTCCCTGCAGGAGAGTACCCACGGAGGAGCCCTCTCTGACCAGAGGTTTGAGATGTTGGCTTTCAAGAAGGTGTTTGTTAAGAACACCACAGGGTTTACCATAGATAAACCCCCTAGTCTCCTTGTGCGGTACATAACCTCCCTCTTGACTAGGTTCATCCTGTTCCCCCATAACAGTTGGAAAAACAGGCTGTAGATCCTAGTATAGTAAGCCTCTGGCAAGATACATACACTGCCCAGATAGATAAACAAGGGGAGCAGGTACGATTTGATCAGGTGTACCCTTTCCCTGAGGGTCATAGACCAACCCTTCCACTGATCCACCCTATGAGTGGCATCCTGTAGCTTACCGTCCCAGTTTTTGGTGGGATAATCATCCTGGCCGAATGTGATGCCCAGAATTTTTGCTGAGTCTTGGGGCCCTGGGAGGGTGTCCGGGAGATCAAAAGTGGGATCTCCCCCTCCCAGCCAGAGACTTTCACACTTATCCCGGTTGATCTTAGACCCGGATGCCTCCGAGTAACGTTCCACCTCTGACATCACCACATCAACCTCCTCTCTCGAGGACACGAAAATGGTGACATCATCAGCGTACGCCACCACTCTCTGGGCGACATCCAGCTCCGCCAGACTCATCCCGACTCCCGCCAACGGCCCACAATCTACCCTCCGGACGAAGGGATCAATTGCGAACACGTATAAAAGCGGGCTCAAAGGACAACCCTGACGGACTCCGGACCCCACCTCAAAAGAGCGGCCAGACCACCCGTTCACCAGCGGGAAACTCTCTGCCCCTGCACATAAGGTCTTAAGCCAATTAATAAAAGCACACGGTAAGCCATATCTCAGGAGGACGGACCAGAGGTAGTCATGGTTCACCCGATCAAATGCTTTGGCCTGATCCAGGGACAGCAAGTACCCCTTCCAGAGACCTGCACTACTCTGCTCCACTGCCTCCCGGACACCGAGAACAGCACTTAAGGTGCTTCGGCCTGGAACAGAGCAGTGCTGGGCCCCCGAAAGGAGCCGGGGTGCAAACTCCACCAACCGATTAAACAGTATCTTGGCCAGAAGCTTCCTGTCCGTATTGAGAAGAGCTATGGGCCTCCAATTCTCAATCCGGCTAGGATCTTTACCCTTTGAGAGAAGAATCAGGGCTGACCTCCTCATTGACCTAGGCAGAGTGCCCGAGGAGAGACACTCATTGAATACCACAGTCAAGAGGGGAGCTAAAGACTCCTTAAAGGTCTTGTACCACTCGGATGTTAAGCCATCCGGACCTGGCGACTTCTTGGGGGCAAGCCCCTCGATCGCCAGTCTCACTTCCTCTTCCTTAATTTCTTCTGCCAAAACGCCAAGAGAGGGGTCTACCCCTGGCTCAGGAATGGTTTCAGCCAGGAAAGCCGACATCTTGTCCCGATCTAGATCCTTCCTCCCCAAGAGGTGCAAGTAGAAGGATCTGACGACCTCCAGGATCCCTGATCTGGACCGATTCAGAGATCCCGTACTATCAATCAGTCCTGAGATGATTTTACTACTCACTGACATCTTGCAGTTTCTGTAAGGGTCGGGCGAGCGGTACTTCCCAAAATCCCTCTCAAAAACCAAAGATGCGTGCCTATCGTACTGACACCTCATCAGCAAGGACTTCACTCTGGAGATATCCTCCCGGCTACCTCCAGTCGAGACGAGAAGCTCGAGTTTCCTCCTCAGACCCTGATACAAGCGATACCTGTTCAGGGACCTGAGGCTCAAGAGCTGGCGGAAGAACCCCGCAACCCGCTTCTTGAATATCTCCCACCACTCTGACTTACTACTACAAAGGTCCAGTAAAGGTACCTGACTCTGAAGAAAATCCTCAAAGGACTGTCTTACCTCCGCTTCCTCCAGGAGGGACGAATTCAGCTTCCAATAACCTTTACCCATCCGGGGGGTCTCTGAAACATTCAAGGAAAACAAAATCATACAGTGATCGGAGAACTCCACCTCAACCACGGACACTGCGGAAGAGACGGCTTCCTCCTTTAAATAAAACCTGTCTATCCTAGACCTGCAGCTACCTCGATGATAGGTGAAACCCGCGTGGCCTGAGGGGCTCCGGATGTGGGCGTCCTCTAGGCGAGCTTCCCTAACTATATTATTGAGAGCTATGCTGTCGTAAGCCAGCGGACCATTGGAACCTCTCCTATCTTGGGACCTTGTGACAGTATTGAAGTCCCCTCCAAAGATCACTTGCCGGCTAGTAAAAAGGAAGGGCTTGATCCTCATAAAGAGATCTTTGCGGCCCCACTTGGTTTGTGGGGCGTAGATGTTAATGAACCGGAGCTCCTGTCCCTTCATGAGGACATCCAAGATCAGGCACCTCCCCATTTCTAACTCAATAACCCGTCTGCATTCAACCGGAGCGGTAAAAAGGACCGCCACCCCACTATACGGCTCAGCCGCAAGAGACCAGTGGGAGGGCCCGCGCCTCCACTCTCTCCTGGCTTTTACCAGGGAGGCTAGATCTGACAACCTGGTCTCCTGCAGATACAAAATATCGGCTTCAACACGGCCGAGAAAATCAAAGGCTGCGAATCTAGCCGTATCCGACTTTATGCTGGCACAGTTAATAGATGCCAGCGTCAATGGGGTGAGTGCCGCCATCATGGGTGATTGAGTTAGACGGCCCTAACCCCTCATTTCTGTTTTTTTTTCACCCCCTCATCCCCAGATGAGGAGGCTTCTTTCCCTTTGGACCTCTTTTTAGACTCTGACTGGTCCATTTTTGAATCCCCATCTCCGCCTGGCTCTGGTTTGGCCCCATCCCCTGAGGAAACAGCCCCATCAGGACAGGGCCCAGTTCCCCCTGGAGGCTCCCCCACTTCAGGCACCCCATCCTCGACCCCCCCCTCCAAGGAGGGGGAGGAGATGGCATCGAGTACAGAGTACCGGTTAGACAGATCAATCAGAGGGGGGGCAGGTAAGCTTCCGCTTGGGACCTGGTCCGTAGCACGGGGACTAGAGGGCTCCGACCTCTTCTTTCTCCCTTTACTGCCCTTCTTTTTTGGCCTCTCTTCACCCTCCTCATCCACACTTTCATAGTGGGAGGAATCGGAAAGATCGGCCTTGCTGCCTTCTTCTCTACAGATTCTCCACATTTCCTCATCCAGCACATTCTCCCCCAGGGCCTCAGCAGTTTCAGGACTAACCTCTGGAGCAGGGCCAGAAGCTACCCCTGCCACATGGGAACTCTCCAGCTCCCTGCTCCTTCTCCGATTAGCCTCCCGCCTCAGCTTGGCGGGACTTTTCCTCCTCACTGACCCTGTTGCACCTTCACCTGCACTCGTGCCCTCCCCAGCTGAGGCAACATTACTGCTCTCCCCAGCCAAGGTGACCGTCGCACGGGCAAAGGCGCTAGGACAACGGCTGAAAGGGTGTCCTAAGACACCACACAGATGACACCTGATCTGCCTACAGGATGCGACAAGATGACCTACCCCACCACACAGAGCACAGACCTGCACGGTACAGGCTGCGCTAAAGTGGGTGGGGCTGCCGCACCTGTGACAGACCTTGGGCTGCCCCTGGTAGAAAATTTGGATTCTGTCTCTCCCAAGAAAAGCAGCTGATGGGATGTGGGCAACAGTGCTCCCCGAACGCTTCAGTTTGACGGAAAACGTCCAGGCCCCAGACCAGATCCCATGTTCGTCGTAGTTCTTTTTCGGCATGTCCGTCACATCACCATATCTGCTGAGCCAGGTCATGATATCATAGCAAGATAGTGACTCGTTACGTGTCAAAACGGTCACTTTCTTGACCAAATTCTGACGGGATATCGCCTTTACGGCAAAATCCCGCCAGCCGGGCTCGCTTTTCACCACCTCATAGTTCGACCAGAAGAGTTCCAAACCCTCTGGCCGAACGAAGCTGATTTCAAACTCGGAAGTACCATAGGGGTGGATCAGGGCAAAGATGTCACTTGCCCTGAATTCCATCCGGAGGAGGAGCTCAACCACCTTACCCCGAGGCGGACACGCATCTTCGCCCCTCCACACTAAACGGACCACATTCCTACGGCCACTTTCCTGCCCGGATGTCGGAAGGGACCAGACCACCTCCCCGTTTTGTTCTCGGAAGGCGCCTAAGCCGTGTCTTTCTATCCAAAAAGACAGGTCAACCTCACCCCTCCCCTCTACATGAATTGATCTGTCTCCCCTACGTAGAGCCTCCAGGAGGCGCTGTTGCAAGTGACCCCCAGAGCCAGATGGAGATGGGGATCCCCCTGATCCCCCAGCAGTGACGCTGGCATAGCTTCTGGGAGAAGCAGCCACTACCGGGGGGGCAGTCGAACCAGAAACCAAACCAGGACCCTTATTCTTAACAGAGGTGTCAGCCACCAAACCTCTCTCTGCCATTCCACTACCACTCCTCACCTGAATTTCGCTAGCACCCCTCTCTTGCACCCCATTTGCACTCCTCTCTTGCACTCCACTTGCACCCCTCTCTTGCATTCCACTTGCACCCCTCTCTTGCACTCCACTTGCACCCCTCTCTTGCACTCCACTTGCACCCCTCTCTTGCACACCACTTGCACCCCTCTCTTGCACACCACTTGCACCCCTCCCTTGCACACCACTTGCACCCCTCTCTTGTACACCACTTGCACCCCTCTCTTGCACACCACTTGCACCCCTCCCTTGCACACCACTTGCACCCCTCTCTTGTACACCACTTGCACCCCCCTCATCCACACTGCTACCACAACTCCTCCCATGCACACTACCATAACTCACATTCTGCACATTACCATTTTTGCTCTCACTTTCACTCTTGCCTACACTCTCCATTGTATTACAGGCTGGGCTGGCTGGGTCTTTTGTTTCATGTACAAGGGTTGCCGGTTTTAGGATTGGCGCTGTAGAGTTCTTCCTTCCACTCTCCTGGGATGCATAGACAGGCTCCGCCTCTGACATGGGTGGCCACGCCCCCCCACAAAATGCTGTACATCTTGGCGGGAGCTGTCCCTCCAGACGCACTCCCGCCCCGTCAACGTCACCTAGGGGACCGCCCCCTGAACCAACAAGGTCCGGCGCCCGGACACTCTCCCCCCTCACAGGGGAGTGCCCTGCAGCGCCAGGACCTGTACCGCCCACTTCAACCGAGGGACCGCCCCCCGGACGGGTGAATCTGCCGCTATTTTCTGGCGCCTGGACACCCTCCCCCCTCACAGGAGGGTGCCCTTTTTTTTCTATAGCACCCGCGGCCATTTTGGGTGCACTACTGTATCCCCCATGCTGGCCCCGCTCCACTACAGAAACGGGGTCTGGCAGATTGGGGGACCCAGAGCTGACTTCTCAGCCGACCCAGGTTGCTGGAAAGAAGAAAATACAAATTTCACTCCTTGTGCCTTCTTCCTCTTCTTGCCCTTCACTTTCTTCCTCTTCCCCTTCTCTTCTGGGCCCAAATCATCACCAAAAGTGAAGTTCTCCAGACGGGTGGGGGACTCCTGCATAACAATCGCACGCAGGAGACCCCCATCTGCCGAGCCGCTGCAATCACTACAGTCACTGCCATCCTCATCGTCCTCACTGGAGGGAGGTAAGGCCACCTGAGCTGGGTTTATGTAGTCCACACTGAGGGTAAGTGGGGGGTCTGGGGTAACAGTGGTGGTACAAGCAGAACCCGTGTCCATATCCCCCTCACTCACATCCCCCTCCTCACCTCCCTCCATCTCCTCCTCACTCTCATCTTGGTGACTTTCTTTTTCTGAACCTCTGGAGACCCCCTTTTTGGGGAACCTCTCCTCATTAAGTATCTTCTCACTGAAGAAGCCGGCTCCAGCCACAATGTCCGCTCTCAGCTGAACAATCTCCTCCACCTCTTTCTTTAGTGCTCTCACCTTTGCAGTGAACGCTGCTCTCTTGCCCTTGGCTGCTGTATCCGCCTGGTAAGTTGCAAACTTTATGTCTTCTCTAAGACCACAAAGCTGTTTCCCAAGTTGCTCATATTGGGCCATCTTTGCCTGGATTCTAGATCCGAAAGTCTCCAGGGATTCCCTTGGCCCCTTGACCCCCCATTGCTGGGGTTCTGAGGAGCCTGAGGTAGAAGCCTTCACTCCACTCCTCTGCCTGGATGAGCTTCTTTTCCCAGAGGAACTTTTTCTGGAAGCCTTGCAGCTCCCAGCTGGGGATGGGGGAGGGGGCCCCACATGGCGATGGGCCCTGGTGGATCGTCTCACCCCATCCTGGCTGCTGGCCGTCGCATTTTCCTTTGCACCCACCGCCGGCCGGGTACGGGGAGTGCAAGATGAAGCCTCCTGGGGCTCCATAGCAGGAAAACCCTCTACCCAGGTATCTGCCACACACCTGGGGAGGGGCGGATGGAAATCACTGCTTCACTGGAAGACTCAGGAGCTCAGCAGAACACAACCTCTCGCCAGAGCTGTACTCACTATTCTGCTGGTGAGGTCACTGTGTACATACATTACATTACTTATCCTGTACTGATCCCGAGTTATATCCTGTATTATACTCCAGAGCTGTACTCACTATTCTGCTGGTGAGGTCACTGTGTACATACATTACATTACTTATCCTGTACTGATCCTGAGTTATATCCTGTATTATACTCCAGAGCTGTACTCACTATTCTGCTGGTGAGGTCACTGTGTACATACATTACATTACTTATCCTGTACTGATCCTGAGTTATATCCTGTATTATACCCCAGAGCTGTACTCACTATTCTGCTGGTGAGGTCACTGTGTACATACATTTCATTACTTATCCTGTACTGATCCTGAGTTATATCCTGTATTATACTCCAGAGCTGTACTCACTATTCTGCTGGTGAGGTCACTGTGTACATACATTACATTACTTATCCTGTACTGATCCTGAGTTATATCCTGTATTATACTCCAGAGCTGTACTCACTATTCTGCTGGTGAGGTCACTGTGTACATACATTACATTACTTATCCTGTACTGATCCTGAGTTATATCCTGTAGATCTTTTATTAGAAAAATATAAATCATAACAAAAACACAAAACCAGCACAACTTGGCCATAACTGAAAACAGCAACATGAAATAACATAAACCAAAACTTTACATTTAAAATAAAAGAACATAAATCCTGCCTAACCGGCCAGCCCAGTTTTCCTAACAAAAAGAAACACACCTTACATAACCTAATATCTAACAACACACTCACATGCATACTCAACTTACATAACCAAAAAAGAAACATAAAAATAGCACTATTTAGCTGTAACTCAAAAACACCCAGACTTGGGAAAAACACAAACACACAGAAAACACAACAAGCACTCCAACTACACACCACACCCCTTTTTTTTTTATGTTTTTTTTTTTTTGTATTTTTTTTTTTTGTTTTTATTTTTTTTTTTTGTTTTTATTTTTCGTAAACTATTTTTTTTTTTTTTTTTTATAATAACACTAATAATAATAATAATAATAATAATAATAATAATAATACTATGCCACACACATGCATCACAGATCCATAACTTTACAAAGGCATAAAGATAAATTAATCTACAACTCAAAAAACACCCAAACTTGGGAAAAATCACATATTACAAACCGAAAACACTCCCACTGCACACCAAATGTTATATATATATATACACACACACACACACTTTTTTTTTCCCCTTCCACACACACATATATACATTAGTTTTCTACGTTATCCCACAAGACCTAAACCACAACTGGATACAAAAATTACTACAAAAATAACATCTGGTTCGACTGCCATATCTATCTCTACTATAAACACAATATAAACAATATATAATTCACAAATCAAGATTAAAAAAATAAATAAATAAATAAATAAATAAATTTATACATATAAACTATATACACTATATACACACCTATTATTATACAGGAAACACACCTAAATATACAATAAAACATCCTACTCTAAACTATCCCTTCACCCACACCACCCGCCCTTCTGTACATGGGTCAGAGTCCACAGTTCTCAATGTCCAGCCACGACTGACCGATGCCAGGTCCACCAAAAGAAAACCACCACCCACCAAATACACCCACCCAACCTAGAACTCCTCCCAACCAACTTAACCATAACCAACTTTATAACATACATAAACAATATAACCCACACTAGGCCCAAGTTCGGTGCCTGTAAGCCCTTCATAACCTAAACATCGGAAAACAAAACAAAAAGCTATGGTGCACATGCATTAGCCCACCACCAGGAAGAAGGATGGCAATCCTGATACATACAAAAATTTACATACTTTCCCTAACACCTCCCTACCTCTCACCCTACCATTATCCCTAAAATAGAAACTGACCCTACTATCACCCTAACCCTGTCCCCTTACATCACTGTCCCTAACCAAAACAAGGGTACTCTACCCAGAAGGTCTAGTACCTAGGGCACATCAAAAGAAAACCCTCTCCATAGGAGAGAAGCCCTACTGGTACCAAGACTGCCATACTCCAAAGACCGGATCTTCCCGAGGTCACCGGTGATATTCCTACAGACCTCCACCTCGGAGAGGACTTTACGCTGCGTAGACACTAAACACCGTGCGTTCCACGTGTGGTACCTTATCACTAAGCTAACTAAGAATAAAGTGCCCCGGTCTCGACCACCCAGGTTCCTGAATGCCCCATAAGCCCACTCCGGGTAGGTAAGGCCGGCAAGTTGACTCCAGCCAATGGAAGCGCCCACCCTGTTGTAAACCCCTATATTAAAGGGACAATGAAGGAGGAAATGGTCCATGCTTTCCAGCGTGTCCACACACTCTTCTCGGGGACAGTCCCGGTCATCAGATCTCCTACACTTCAAATTGTCCCTCACATATAGCTTCCCCTGAAAGCAGCGCCAGGCCAAGTCCCAAAACTTCTGGGGGATCCTTTTCATGTTTAAAAGAAACAACCCCACCCTCAGATCCTGACCTGGGCAGTCCCTGAGCGCCAGAGGCTTCTGGAAGTGGGTCAACAGAACCCGTTTGTCAAGGAACTGCCTTGACTGGGTCCTGATCTCCCACACTCCCAGACCCCACCGACGTATCGCCTTCAGAGTCGGGGTAGCATAAGCCGGAAGATATCCATGGGGCGTACGGAGGTCCTTCACTTGCCCTCCTGTCTCCCATTCCTGGAAGAAAGGCCGAAACCATTCCCTGCAGGAGAGTACCCACGGAAAAGCCCTCTCTGACCAGAGGTTTGAGATGTTGGCTTTCAAGAAGGTGTTTGTTAAGAACACCACAGGGTTTACCATAGATAAACCCCCTAGTCTCCTCGTGCGGTACGTAACCTCCCTCTTGACTAGGTTCATCCTGTTCCCCCATAACAGTTGGAAAAACAGGCTGTAGACCCTAGTGTAGTAAGCCTCTGGCAAGATACATACGCTGCCCAGGTAGATAAACAAGGGGAGCAGGTACGATTTGATCAGGTGTACCCTTTCCCTGAGGATCATAGACCAACCCTTCCACTGGTTCACCTTCTGAGTGGCATCCTGGAGCTTACCATCCCAGTTTTTGGTGGGATAATCATCCTGGCCGAATGTGATGCCCAAAACTTTTGCTGATTCTTGGGGCCCCGGAAGGGTGTCCGGGAGATCAAATGTGGGATCCCCCCCTCCCAGCCAGAGACTTTCACACTTATCCCGGTTGATCTTAGACCCGGAAGCCTCCGAGTAGCGGTCCACCTCTGACATCACCACATCGACCTCCCCCCTCGAGGAGACGAAAATGGTGACATCATCAGCATACGCCACAACTCTCTGGGCGACATCCGGCTCCGCCAGACTCATCCCGACTCCCGCCAACGGTCCACAATCTACCCTCCGGACGAAGGGATCGATTGCGAACACGTATAACAGCGGGCTCAAAGGACAACCCTGACGGACTCCGGACCCAACCTCAAAAGAGCGGCCAGACCAACCGTTCACCAGCGGGAAACTCTCTGCCCCTGCATACAAGATCTTGAGCCAATTAACAAAAGTACTCGGTAAGCCATATCTTAGAAGGACGGACCAGAGGTAGTCATGGTTCACCCGATCAAATGCTTTTGCCTGATCCAAGGACAGTAAGTACCCCTTCCAGAGACCTGCACTGCTCCGCTCCACTGCCTCCCTGACACTGAGGACAGCACTTAACGTGCTTCGGCCTGGAACAGAGCAGTGCTGGGCCCCCGAAAGGAGTCGGGGTGCAAAATCCACCAACCGATTAAACAGTATCTTGGCCAGAAGCTTCCTGTCCGTATTGAGAAGAGCTATGGGCCTCCAATTCTCAATCCGGCTAGGATCTTTACCCTTTGAGAGAAGAATCAGGGCTGACCTCCTCATTGACCTAGGCAGAGTGCCCGAGGAGAGACACTCATTGAATACCACAGTCAAGAGGGGAGCTAAAGACTCCTTAAAGGTCTTGTACCACTCGGATGTTAAGCCATCCGGACCTGGCGACTTCTTGGGGGCAAGCCCCTCGATCGCCAGTCTCACTTCCTCTTCCTTAATCTCTTCTGCCAAAACGCCAAGAGAGGGGTCTACCCCTGGCTCAGGAATGGTTTCAGCCAGGAAAGCCGACATCTTGTCCCGATCTAGATCCTTCCTCCCCAAGAGGTGCAAGTAGAAGGATCTGACGACCTCCAGGATCCCTGATCTGGACCGATTCAGAGATCCCGTACTATCAATCAGTCCTGAGATGATTTTACTACTCACTGACATCTTGCAGTTTCTGTAAGGGTCGGGCGAGCGGTACTTCCCAAAATCCCTCTCAAAAACCAAAGATGCGTGCCTATCATACTGACACCTCATCAACAAGGACTTTACTCTGGAGATATCCTCCCGGCTACCTCCAGTCGAGACGAGAAGCTCGAGTTTCCTCCTCAGACCCTGATACAAGCGATACCTGTTCAGGGACCTGAGGCTCGAGAGCTGGCGGAAGAACCCCGCAACCCGCTTCTTGAATATCTCCCACCACTCTGACTTACTACTACAAAGGTCCAGTAAAGGTACCTGACTCTGAAGAAAATCCTCAAAGGACTGTCTTATCTCCGCTTCCTCCAGGAGGGACGAATTCAGCTTCCAATAACCTTTACCCATCCGAGGGGTCTCTGAAACATTCAAGGAAAACAAAATCATACAGTGATCGGAGAACTCCACCTCAACCACGGACACTGCGGAAGAGACGGCTTCCTCCTTTAAATAAAACCTGTCTATCCTAGACCTGCAGCTACCTCGATGATAGGTGAAACCCGCGTGGCCTGAGGGGCTCCGGATGTGGGCGTCCTCTAGGCGAGCTTCCCTAACTATATTATTGAGAGCTATGCTATCATAAGCCAGCGGACCATTGGAACCTCTCCTATCTTGGGACCTTGTGACAGTATTGAAGTCCCCTCCAAAGATCACTTGCCGGCTAGTAAAAAGGAAGGGCTTGATCCTCATAAAGAGATCTTTGCGGCCCCACTTGGTTTGTGGGGCGTAGATGTTAATGAGCCGGAGCTCCTGTCCCTTCATGAGGACATCTAAGATCAGGCACCTCCCCATTTCTAACTCAATAACCCGTCTGCATTCAACCGGAGCGGTAAAAAGGACCGCCACCCCACTATACGGCTCAGCCGCAAGAGACCAGTGGGAAAGCCCGCACCTCCACTCTCTCCTGGCTTTTACCAGGGAGGCAAGATCTGACAACCTGGTCTCCTGCAGATACAAAATATCGGCTTCAACACGGCCGAGAAAATCAAAGGCTGCGAATCTAGCCGTATCAGACTTTATACTGGCACAGTTAATAGATGCCAGCGTCAATGGGGTGAGTGCCGCCATCATGGGTGATTGAGTTAGACGGCCCTAACCCCCTCACTTCTGTCTTTTCTTTACCCCCTCATCCCCAGACGAGGAGGCTTCTTTCTCTTTTAGCCTTTTTTTAGACTCTGATTGGTCCATTTTTGAATCCCCATCTCCGTCTGGCTCTGGTTTGGCCCCATCCCCTGAGGAAATTGCCCCATCAGGACAGGGCCCAGTTCCCCCCGGAGGCTCCCCCACTTCAGGTACCCCATCCTCGACCACCCCCTCCAAAGAGGGGGAGGAGATGTCATCAAGGACAGAGAACCGGTTAGACAGATCAATCAGAGGGGGGGCAGGTAGGCTTCCGCTTGGGACCTGGTCCGTAGCACGGGGACTAGAGGGCTCCGACCTCTTCTTTCCCCTTTTATTGCCCTTCTTTTTTGGCCGCTCTTCACCCTCCTCATCCACACTTTCAAAGTGGGAGGAATCGGAAAGATCGGCCTTGCTGCCCTCTTCTCCACAGATTCTCCTCGCTTCCTCCTCCAGCACATTTTTCTCCAGGGCCTCAGCAGTTTCAGGACTAACCTCTGGAGCAGGGTCAGAAGCTACCCCTGCCACATGGGAACTCTCCAGTTCCCTGCTCCTTCTGCGATTAGCCTCCCGCCTCAGCTTGGCGGGACTTTTCCTCTTCACTGACCCTGTTGCACCTTCACCCGCACTCGTGCCCTCCCCAGCTGAGGCAACATTACTGCTCTCCCCAGCCAAGGTGACAGTTGCCCGGGCAAAAGCGCTAGGACAACGGCTGAAAGGGTGTCCTAAGACACCACACAGATGACACCTGATCTGCCTACAGGATGCGACAAGATGACCTACCCCACCGCACAGTGCACAGACCTGCACGGTACAAGCTGCGCTAAAGTGGGTGGGGCTGCCACATCTGTGACAGACCTTGGGCTGCCCCTGGTAGAAAACTTGGATTCTGTCTCTCCCAAGAAAAGCAGCTGATGGGATGTGGGCAACAGTGCTCCCCGAACGCTTCAGTTTGACGGAAAACGTCCAGGCCCCAGACCAGATCCCATGTTCGTCATAGTTCTTTTTTGGCATGTCCGTCACATCCCCATATCGGCTGAGCCAGGTCATGATGTCATAGCAAGATAGTGACTCGTTACGTGTCAATACGGTCACTTTCTTGGCCAGATTCTGACGGGATATCGCCTTTACGGCGAAATCCCGCCAGCCGGGCTCACTCTTCACCACCTCATAGTTCGACCAGAAGAGTTCCAAACCCTCCGGCCGAACGAAGCTGATGTCAAATTCGGAAGTACCGTAGGGGTGGATCAGGGCAAAGATGTCACTTGCCCTGAATTCCATCCGGAGGAGGAGCTCAACCACCTTACCCCGGGGCGGACACGCATCTTCGCCCCTCCACACTAAACGGACCACATTCCTACGGCCACTTTCCTGCCCGGATGTCGGGAGGGACCAGACCACCTCCCCGTTTTGTTCTCGGAAGGCGCCTAAGCCGTGTCTTTCTATCCAAAAAGACAGGTCAACCTCACCCCTCCCCTCTACATGGATTGACCTGTCTCCCCTACGTAGAGCCTCCAGGAGGCGCTGTTGCAAGTGACCCCCAGAGCCAGATGGAGATGGGGATCCCCCTGATCCCCCGGCAGTGACTCTGGCATAGCTTCTGGGAGAAGCAGCCACTACCGGGGGGGCAGTCGAACCAGGACCTGACCCTGATCCCAAACCAGGACCCTTGTTCTTAGCTGAGGTGTCAGTCAAACCTCTCTCTGGCATTCCACTACCACTCCTCACCTGCATTCCACTTGCACCCCTCTCTTGCACTCCACTTACACCCCTCTCTTGCACTCCACTTGTACCCCTCTCTTGCACTCCACTTGTACCCCTCTCTTGCACTCCACTTGTACCCCTCTCTTGCACTCCACTTGCACCCCTCTCTTGCACTCCACTTGCACCCCTCTCTTGCACTCCACTTGCACCCCTCTCTTGCACTCCACTTGCACCCCTCTCTTGCACTCCCCTTGCACCCCTCTCTTGCACTCCCCTTGCACCTCTCTCTTGCACCCCACTTGCACACCCCTCATCCACACTGCTACTACAACTCCTCCCATGCGCACTTCCATAACTCACACTCTGGACATTACCATTTTTCCACACATTTTTGCTCTCACTTTCACTCTTGCCTACACTCTGTATATTACAGGCTGGGCTGGCTGGGTCTTTTGCATTATGTATAAGGGTCGCCGGTTTCAGGACTAAGGTTGCATTTCCAGTCTTCTGGGGTGCAGACACAGGCTCCGCCTCTGATATGGATGGCACCGCCCCCTCACACGAAGTCATGGATTTTGGCAGGAGCTGTCCCTCCGGACGCACTCCTGCCCCGCCTACTGCAGCTGACGTGCAGGGAACCTCCCCCTTTACAGGTGAGTGCCCCGCAGCGCCAGAAACGGTACCAACCGCACATAGGGGACCGCCCCCTGAACCACCAAGGTCTGGTGCCCGGACACTCCCCCCCCTCACAGGGGAGTGCCCTGCAGCGCCAGGACTTGTACCGCTCACTTCAACCCGGGGACCGCCCCCTGAACGGGAGAAACTGCCGCCATTTTCTGGTGCCTGGACACCCTCCCCCCTCACAGGAGGGTGCCCTTTTTTTTCTATAGCACCCGCGGCCATTTTGGGTGCACTACTGTATCCCCCATGCTGGCCCCGCTCCACTACAGAAACGGGGTCTGGCAGATTGGGGGACCCAGCACCCTGAGCTGACTTCTCAGCCAACCCAGGCTGCTGGAAAGAAGAAAATACAAATTTCACTCCTTGTGCCTTCTTCCTCTTCTTGCCCTTCACTTTCTTCCTCTTCCCCTTCTCTTCTGGGCCCAAATCATCACCAAAAGTGAAGTTCTCCAGACGGGTGGGGGACTCCTGCATAACAATCGCACGCAGGAGACCCCCATCTGCCGAGCCGCTGCAATCACTACAGTCACTGCCATCCTCATCGTCCTCACTGGAGGGAGGTAAGGCCACCTGAGCCGGGTTTATGTAGTCCACACTGAGGGTAAGTGGGGGGTCTGGGGTAACAGTGGTGGTGGTACAAACAGAACCCGTGTCCATATCCCCCTCACTCACATCCCCCTCCTCACCTCCCTCCATCTCCTCCTCCTCGCTCTGGCAGTCATCTTGGTGACAATCTTTTTCTGAACCTCTGGAGACCCCCTTTTTGGGGAACCTCTCTTCATTAAGAATCTTCTCACTGAAGAAGCCGGCTCCAGCCACAATGTCTGCTCTCAGCTGCACAATCTCCTCCACCTCTTTCTTTAGTGCTCTCACCTTTGCAGTGAACGCTGCTCTCTTGCCCTTGGCTGCTGTATCCGCCTGGTAAGTTGCAAACTTAATGTCTTCTCTAAGACCTCGTAGCTGTTTCCCAAGCTGTTCATATTGGGCCATCTTTGCCTGGATTCTAGATCCGAAAGTCTCCAGGGATTCCCTTGGCTCCTTTACCCCCCATTGCTGGGGTTCTGAGGAGCCTGAGGTAGAAGCCTTCACTCCACTCCTCTGCCTGGATGAGCTTCTTTTCCCAGAGGAACTTTTGCTGGAAGCCTTGCAGCTCCCAGCTGGGGATGGGGGAGGGGGCCCCACATGGCGATGGGCCCTGGTGGATCGTCTCACCCCATCCTGGCTGCTGGCCGTCGCATTTTCCTTTGCACCCCCCGCCGGCCGGGTACGGGGAGTGCAAGATGAAGCCTCCTGGGGCTCCATAGCAGGAAAACCCTCTACCCAGGTATCTGCCACACACCTGGGGAGGGGCGGATGGAAATCACTGCTTCACTGGAAGAGTCTGGAAGTAACAGGAGCTCAGACACACCCAACCTCTCTCCAGAGCTGTACTCACTATTCTGCTGGTGAGGTCACTGTGTACATACATTACATTACTTATCCTGTACTGATCCTGAGTTATATCCTGTATTATACTCCAGAGCTGTACTCACTATTCTGCTGGTGAGGTCACTGTGTACATACATTACATTACTTATCCTGTACTGATCCTGAGTTATATCCTGTATTATACTCCAGAGCTGCACTCACTATTCTGCTGGTGAGGTCACTGTGTACATACATTACATTACTTATCCTGTACTGATCCTGAGTTATATCCTGTATTATACCCCAGAGCTGCACTCACTATTCTGCTGGTGAGGTCACTGTGTACATACATTACATTACTTATCCTGTACTGATCCTGAGTTATATCCTGTATTATACTCCAGAGCTGCACTCCCTATTCTGCTGGTAGGGTCACTGTGTTTATACATTACATTACTTATCCTGTACTGATCCTGAGTTATATCCTGTATTATACTCCAGAGCTGTACTCACTATTCTGCTGGTGAGGTCACTGTGTACATACATTACATTACTTATCCTGTACTGATCCTGAGTTATATCCTGTATTATACTCCAGAGCTGTACTCACTATTCTGCTGGTGAGGTCACTGTGTACATACATTACTTAACCTGTACTGATCCTGAGTTATATCCTGTATTATACTCCAGAGCTGTAGGAAAGTAGAAATTGATGAGATTTGCTGAAGTAAACATGGATGGATTCTATACAGTGAATGGACAGGGTGATAGCCGGCCCCTTGTTCCTATTATATACACTTATCTAATATTCTTCCTTTTTCCTGACATTTTCCTTTATCCTGACCTTTTCCTTTATCCTGACCTTTCTCCTCTGAGGTCACCTGCACCGAGTCACAATGAGCAGATCTGTGGAGATTTGCCCCGTCAGCATTAAACCCCCAAATATAAGACAATAGAGGATGAAATGCTGAAATACATTTTTGTAATAGAAAATTTGCAGATTTTGCAGATGGGTAAAGATTCTGCCAGGGAAAGTGTCCGTCATCATTCATCTCTATCCCGCATCCTATAGGTTCGGTGCACAAATCATTCCCATTTCTCTCCTGTCTCTGCTAATTCTGGACAACTGAGGACCGGTGAAGAATACAGTCCAGGCAGAGGACTACAACTCCTAGTCAGAATTACATTGAGGTTATCCTTCCCCAGAAGACAAACTCAAATACTATTTACATTTATAGAAGGGGTGGAAACCACCAAAAAAGTCTTAAAGGGGTATTCCAGGCAAAAACCTTTTATCCCCTATCCAAAGGATGTCTATGGTTATAGGGGTCGTGATGTCACGCCACGCCCCCTCCATTCATGTCTATGGGAGGGGGCGTGACACGCCCCCTCCCATAGACATTAATGGAGGCGGCATGGCGTGACGTCACATCCCCAGTCCCAGAAACCCGGAGGTTTCCAAAACTGGAGATGCAGCCCCCGCATAGAATGCAGGTGCTTCAGGGAGATCGCGGGGGGTCCCAGCGGTGCCCCCCCCCCCCCCCCCGCGATCAGACATCTTATAAAATGTTTTTGCCCGGAATACCCCTTTAACCAAAACACATGAAATCCCTTATACATCCGCATGTAGAGATTCAAGAGTCAGGAGTTTGGGCTCCTTCAGGGAATGAACATTAGCATTGAGCGCAAATATTCGCAATTCGAATATTTATTGCAAATTTTGCATATTCGCAAATATGGTGATTATAGCGCTATATTTTAGCAATTACGAATATTCGTAATTTTTTTTTTACCCACAGAACACAACACAGTGATCATCCCTCCCTGTTTCCAGCTTGTGGTCTAAAGAAGACTCCTATACTATCTACTGTATATGGGTACGTTCACACGCACAAATTTTTGGGCGGGTTTTCCGCTGCGTATTTGAAAGTGGGCGGGCTCTTCCCGGCTGTCTGTAGCTGATTTTCTGTGGCGGAATGTACACTGTGGAAAATTCGCCGCAAGCCCTATTGAAGTCAGTAGGGACTGTGGCGGATTTTCCGCAGCGTAAATTCCGCGGCGGAAAATCTGCTGCGGACAGCCGAGAAGAGCCCGCCTACTTTCAAATACGCAGCGGAAAACCCGCTAAAAAATCTGCGCGTGTGAACGTACCCTTAGACAGGAGAGCAAATTTTTTCCAAATATGAGAATATGCAAATATATTCGAATATCGTTACTAAAGAATATTAGGAGATAGATAGAGAGATAGATAATATAGATAGATAGATAGGTAGATAGATAGTTATCCGCATGCGCACACACGAACATAACCCAGACTATATTGAATATGCGAATTTCACGATTATAGGACGAATATTCGTCCATATATTCATGAAATATCGCAAATTCGAATATGGCCTCTACCACTCATCACTAATGTACACGGTTGCATCATGGTGGAAAATGTTTGGCTAAAGTGATGATTGAGATTTAGTGGGAAGTTGTCGTGAAGATCTCGTGTATTGTTACCATGAAGATCTAATGGGATCTGGTTATGAAGGTCTAGGGCAGTGGTCTCCAACCTGCGGATCTCCAGATGTTGCATAACTACAACTCCCAGGATGCCCGGACAGCCAACGGCCAATGTCACATGATTTTAAAGACCTGATGTCACATGTGTGGTGTCCTGGTACCGTATGGTATACCGTACCTTTTATGGTGGTCCCCAAATCCAGAGTTACTCCGTTCCGGTAGGGTTCTCCTGGTGGGATTGCCCTTAGTCACCTCTTCCTTCTTTAATTTTGTGATGTTTGTGTGTGTGTATTTAATTGTGTATAAAGTGTCGCAGGACCTTCGGTCATGTGACTAATGTTAATTCTCTTAGGGTATGCTAAAGGACCTTCCTAGGTCACGTGTGTGGTCACATGTTTGGACCATAATTCCTTGTGTAAAGTGACTGACAGATGGTATGGACCAATGAGCTCAAGGCCAGCCCCTGCCCATATAAGGGAGCTGCCAGCTGGTGGCCAAGTTCGACAAGGTCAGAGGTTATGGTACCCTCATTGATTGCCAAACCGGCTATACCATTCTCGTAAACCATCGAGCTGTCCAAAGGCCTTACATCAACAAGAAGTTCCATTCGTTGGAGGTGGGTGAAATAGTTGAATATATACCTGTACAGGGTCTGCAAGGAGAGTGGGCTGCCGCAGTCACCATACCTGCAGCTCCTACCCAGCTTCCTTTCCAGTACTTACCTTACGAAGATTGGGAGGCGGACCCCTTCCAGTTGAGGCCGAAATGGCCTGCTCCTGTTGCTTCCACCGAAGAGCCTACAGAGAGGGAGTCTCTACAGCAGCAGCCGGATGCCTCTATTTTCAGCAAAGTTCCAAGGCCTACTCCTACCAAGAAGGTGAGGCCTAAACTGCGAGCACCAACAACCGTGCCTAGGCCTACTCCCAGCCCGGAGGTTTGGCCTGCCCATCAGGCACCAACGAAAGTGTTGCAGCCCACTCTAGACAAGGAGGTGGGGCTGGATCAACCGGCACCAACCATTGTGCCATTGGCATCGTCAGCAGCGGCCAATAATTACATGGTCAATGTTAACCCTTCAGTGTCCCACTCTACCCTCTCTAATGTGGTGTTGGGACACCACTATCAACCCCGTCAGGGACTGCTTGCCAAGTTCTGTAGTTAAGAGAGGCAGGGGCTCTGCAAGAGGAGCAGGACGTCACCGAAAGAGCTTTTTCTAAGGGTTGACACTTATGTGTAATTCCAGCTTTTGTCTCCACAGACTGACGCAACATTTAAGGAAGCATCTAGCAGAACTTTGCTAAGACGGCTTAAGTTATCTACGTAACCATCAAGCTTGTGCCTGACACTTGGGTCAAGAGACTCCTAGCACTTAGGAGATTCGTAAGTGTGTGACCGGCTAAACTGTGCTAGCCGTGTTCTATGGACTCCTAGTGCAGGTGGACTGATGATCCTTGCGCGTCTGTTCAAATATATATAACCTAATAGTAATATATTATTTCCTTGCCTAATTGCACTTATCAGGTGAATGCACCTGGAATTTGTTGTAATTTCAATAAATGCTGTTCTCAGGTTGGACCAGATGTAACTGGTTCTTGTACACGAAAAATGTTGCTTTATGCACGTGTACATAAAAAAAAAAAGGTGTTGTAGTAGTTGTAAATAGGTGGCTCTCTCAGCTTCTCTGAGAGTAACATTTCTGTCACCCCTCAATAACACCTTCTCAAAGGTCGACTCAGGGTTAACCACCCTTAAGATACCAAGACTGACCTTCCAAATAGTACCTGTACACATAGTACATCAAATAACCACTCAAGTGTACTTACCTCACTCTAACTTAGTACACCAAACAAAAATATCTCACATTCTAAGTAATTAAAAACAAAACTTTAGGGATTGTAGCCTATGTCATTATTCAATTCCTGCCACTGTTATGTACACTAACTTTCTTCTCTTTACGTGTTCAGGATGCTTTTCCTGGCCAGAAGGCACTCCTGTAAGCTAAAAATTATACACATATTCAAAAAGGTAACCTAGGTAAGGTTTATCTGTTGAGTTCTAGGGGTAAGAGCGTGTAGCCAATGGACCCTTGTAGCTAGTTATTGGTAGACAGCCACAGGCAAGAAAGTATAATTTCAGTGTACTAAACAGGAAACAAATGTGGTAAAAGAAAAGAAAAATGTGTCAAGTGAGATTTATAATGTTTCTAGTCAGTCAGAGAAAATAGAAAGAGAAAATAAAGTGAGTAAAAGTATTAGGATGTATCCAATGTCTTAAAGTGTCATCCTGTCACTAAATTCGTGAACAGCATAATTCTGTTTATGCTGAGTTTATCTGTACCTATGTTTATACCTGAAAAGTTAAATAATCTTGTTGTATTCATACAGCCTGAATAATGGACATTTGAAGAGTTATGCCCAGGACTGTTAAAAAGCAACTGTTGCACTTCGTCCCTCTGCCTTAGGGGACAGACGTAAGGGGGTTTGTGATGTCCCTGTATCGTATAGTATACTGTACCTTGTATGGTGGTCCCCAAATCCAGAGTTACTCCGTTCCAGTAGGGTTCTCCTGGTGGGATAGCCGCTAGTCACCTCTTCCTTCTTTAATTTTGTGATGTTTGTGCGTTTGTATATTTAATTGTGTATATAGTGTTGCAGGAACTTTGGTCATGTGACTAGTGTTAATTCTCTTAGGGTATGCTAAAGGACCTTCCTAGGTCACGTGTGTGGTCACATGTTTAGACCATAATCCCTTGTGTAAAGTGACTGACAGATGGTATGGACCAATGAGCTCAAGGCCAGCCCCTGCCCATATAAGGGAGCTGCCAGCCAATCCTCGCTCTCTTGGGTTCCGGACTAGCAGAGAGAAGAGATACGTGCAACTTTCAAAGACAAGACCAGGCCGAAGCCTGACAATACCGCAACTTACCAAATCGTGAGTTACAATACAACTCCTTGCTAAAGTCTGCGTGACTGCTGGACCTAAACTCAATCCCCTAAATCCAGCGGAACAGCGCTTATAAATATCCTGAGCTTAAAACTCACAAGGTCCCAACCAACTGTCAGGATCCTAATAGATTCTTCTTGTACAAAGACTGTTCCTGTTTAAGTCTGCATAAAACCTGCAGTAAAAGTTCCGACAGTTTTCTGAAACATTCGGTTGTGGACAATCATTTATTATCCCTCCCTATCGCTCTTGGGACAGGTGGCGATAGGACAAGTATTTACAGAGGAGCCCTCACCCCGGCATCACGAGTGTTAAGGGTTAACCAAACTCCCTTTAGTCACTGCACAGCTACACCCCCTATTCCCTACACCCCCACAAGCTTACCACACATGGTTATAAAGACCTGATTTCACATGGTTATAAAGACCTGGTGTCACATGATTATAAACTCCTGATGTCACATGATTATGAAGACCTGATGTCACATGATTATAAAGACCTGATGTCACAGGGTTATAAAGACCCGATGTCACATGGTTATACAGACCTGATGTCACGTGATTATATAGACCTGATGTCACATGATTATGAAGACCTGATGTCACATGATTATATAGACCTGATGTCACAGGGTTATAAAGAACTGATGTCACATGATTATAAAGACCTGATGTCACATGATTATAAAGACTGATGTCACAGGGTTATAAAGAACTGATGTCACATGATTATAAAGACCAGATGTCATAGGGTTATAAAGACCCAATGTCACATGGTTATAAAGACCTGATGTCACATGATTATATAGACCTGATGTCACATGATTATATAGACTTGATGTCACGTGGTTATAAAGAACTGATGTCACATGATTATATAAACCTGATGTCACATGATTATATAGCCCTGATGTCACATGATTATAAAGATCTGATGTCACATGATTATAAAGACCTGATGTCACATGGTTATAAAGACCCGATGTCACATGATTATAAAGACCTGATGTCACATGATTATAAAGACCCGATGTCACATGATTATATAGACCTGATGTCACATGATTATAAAGACCTGATGTCACGTGATTATAAAGAACTGATGCAGCATGGTTATATAGACCTGATGTCACATGATTCTAAAGAACTGATGTCACATGATTATAAAGACGTGATGTCACATGATTATAAAGATCCGATGTCACATGGTTATAAAGACCTGATGTCACATGATTATAAACATCTGATGTCACATGATTATAAAGACCTGATGTCACATGATTATATAGACCTGATGTCACGTGATTATAAAGACCTGATGCCGCATGGTTATATAGACCTGATGTCACATGATTATATAGAACTGATGTCACATGATTATAAAGACCTGATGTCACATGGTTATAAAGACCTGATGTCACATGGTTATAAAGAACTGATGTCACATGATTATAAAGAACTGATGTCACATGATTATAAAGACCTGATGTCACATGATTATATAGACCTGATGTCACATGGTTATAAAGAACTGATGTCACATGATTATAAAGAACTGATGTCACATGGTTATAAAGACCTGATGTCACATGATTATAAAGACCTGATGTCACATGGTTATAAAGACCTGATGTCACATGATTATAAACATCTGATGTCACATGATTATAAAGACCTGATGTCACATGATTATATAGACCTGATGTCACGTGATTATAAAGACCTGATGCCGCATGGTTATATAGACCTGATGTCACATGATTATATAGAACTGATGTCACATGATTATAAAGACCCGATGTCACATGGTTATAAAGACCTGATGTCACATGGTTATAAAGACCTGATGTCACATGATTATAAAGAACTGATGTCACATGATTATAAAGACCTGATGTCACATGATTATACAGACCTGATGTCACATGGTTATAAAGAACTGATGTCACATGATTATAAAGAACTGATGTCACATGGTTATAAAGACCTGATGTCACATGATTATAAAGACCTGATGTCACATGGTTATAAAGACCTGATGTCACATGATTATAAACATCTGATGTCACATGATTATAAAGACCTGATGTCACATGATTATATAGACCTGATGTCACGTGATTATAAAGACCTGATGCCGCATGGTTATATAGACCTGATGTCACATGATTATATAGAACTGATGTCACATGATTATAAAGACCCGATGTCACATGGTTATAAAGACCTGATGTCACATGGTTATAAAGACCTGATGTCACATGATTATAAAGAACTGATGTCACATGATTATAAAGACCTGATGTCACATGATTATACAGACCTGATGTCACATGGTTATAAAGAACTGATGTCACATGATTATAAAGAACTGATGTCACATGGTTATAAAGACCTGATGTCACATGATTATAAAGACCTGATGTCACATGGTTATAAAGACCTGATGTCACATGATTATAAACATCTGATGTCACATGATTATAAAGACCTGATGTCACATGATTATATAGACCTAATGTCACATGATTATAAAGACCTGATGTCACATGGTTATAAAGACCTGATGTCACATGATTATAAAGACCTGATGTCACATGATTATAAAGACCTGATGTCACATGATTATAAAGACCTGATGTCACATGGTTATAAAGACCCGATGTCACATGGTTATAAAGAACTGATGTCACATGATTATAAACATCTGATGTCACATGATTATAAAGACCTGATGTCACATGATTATATAGACCTGATGTCACGTGGTTATAAAGACCTGATGTCACATGGTTATAAACACTGTATATACACTGTGATGTCTTCCTATAGATGTGATTGAATCCAGATAAGTCATGTGACTATATTCTCGCCGTCATCTTTTACAACGACTCTCCGTTCTGCTGAATTCTCAGTCGCTGTCCATGGTGCTGATCGGGATTAGTGATGAGCGGCAGGGGCCATTTTCGAATTTGTGATATTTTGCGAATACATGGACGAATATTCGTCCTATATTCGTGAAATTCGAATTCTTGCTATGTTCATTCTTTTTTTTTTCATGCGAAAATTTGTAATGAAATTCGCATAGTGAGCATGCGTGATTATATCTTTCACCTAAAAGAAGGGAGGGATCAGTGTCCACTGGATGGAAGTGCCGATATTCGCAAATATTTGCATATATTCGCCCCCTCTCCCCCAAAAAATAAATTAATATTCGTCATTGCGAATATATATCACTGTAATCTAAATTTTCGCAAAATCATGAAGTGCCAATATTTGCAGTAAAATTCACATTTCGATTATTCGTTCTCAACACTAATCGGGATCAGCCAAATCCTGTTGACCTGATTCATCCCTTACACCAGTGTTTCCCAAAGGGGTGCCTCCAGCTGTTGCAAAGCTGCAGCCATCGGCTGTCCGGCATACTGGGAGTTGTAGTTTTGCAACAGGTGGAGGCACTCTGGTTGGGGAACACTGCCTTACACCATGAATCTCTCGCACAGTTCTGGCGGCAGTAGCAGACTACAGAGTAGTTTATACCGCAGACACAGCTGCGATAAGAATAACATACTTTACATATCTAATTTTACAGGAATTAACATCTGGTATAATCCCGCACACACCATCTGGTAAAATACCGCACACACCATCTGGTATAATCCTGCACACCATCTGGCATAATCCCTCACACACCATCTGGTAAAATACCGCACACACCATCTGGTAAAATACCGCACACACCATCTGGTATAATCCCGCACACACCATCTGGTATAATCCCGCACACACCCTCTGGTATAATCCCGCACACACCATCTGGTATAATCCCGCACACACCATCTCGTATAATCCCGCACACACCATCTGGTATAATACCACTCACACCATCTGGTATAATACCACACACACCATCTGGTATAATACCACACACACCATCTGGTATAATCCCGCACACACCATCTCGTATAATCCCGCACACACCATCTGGTATAATCCCGCACACACCATCTCGTATAATCCCGCACACACCATCTGGTATAATACCACACACACCATCTGGTATAATCCCGCACACACCCTCTGGTATAATCCCGCACACACCATCTGGTATAATCCCGCACACACCATCTCGTATAATCCCGCACACACCATCTGGTATAATACCACACACACCATCTGGTATAATACCACACACACCATCTGGTATAATACCACACACACCATCTGGTATAATACAGCACACACCATCTCGTATAATCCCGCACACACCATCTGGTATAATCCCGCACACACCATCTGGTATAATCCCGCACACACCATCTGGTATAATCCCGCACACACCATCTGGTATAATCCCGCACACACCATCTCGTATAATCCCGCACACACCATCTGGTATAATACCACACACACCATCTGGTATAATACCGCACACACCATCTGGTATAATACCGCACACACCATCTGGTATAATACAGCACACACCATCTGGTATAATCCCGCACACACCATCTCGTATAATCCCGCACACCATCTCGTATAATCCCGCACACACCATCTCGTATAATCCCGCACACACCATCTCATATAATCCCGCACACACCATCTCGTATATTCCGTAACACACCATTTTATATAATCCCGCACACACCATCTCGTATAATCCCGCACACACCATCTCATATAATCCCGCACACACCATCTCGTATATTCCGTAACACACCATTTTATATAATCCCGCACACACCATCTCGTATAATCCCGCACACACCATCTCGTATAATCCCGCACACACCATCTCGTATAATCCCGCACACACCATCTCGTATAATCCCGCACACACCATCTCGTATATTCCGTAACACACCATTTTATATAATACCGCACACACCATCTCGTATAATCCCGCACACCTTTCTTTTTTTTTTTTTTAAATCAACTGGTGCCAGAAAGTTAAACAGATTTGTAAATGACTTCTATTAAAAAATCTTAATCCTTCCAGTTCTTATTAGCTGCTGAATGCTACAGAGGAAATTATTTTATTTTTGGATTTCTTTTCTGTCACAACCACAGTGCTCTCTGATGACACCTCTGTCCATTTCAGGAACTGTCTAGAGTAGGAGAAAATCCCCATAGAAAACATATGCTGCTCTGAACAGTGCTCTGATGTCAGCAGAGAGCACTGTGTTTGTGACAGAAAAGAAATCCAAAAAGAAAAGAATTTCCTCTTTAGTATACAGCAGCTAATAAGTACTGGAAGGATTTTTTTTTATAGAAGTAATTTAAAAATTTGTTAACTTTCTGGCACCAGTTGATTTAAAAAAAATAGTTTTCCACCGGAGTACCCCTTTAAGTGTATTTTTTATTCATTGAGGGAACTAGCCCCTCAAAAGGACAGAAAACCCCCCAATTTTTAGTTATTGGCTTAACAGAAGAGAATCCGCCTCATTTTACTTCAATCAGATCTGACAATTACATTGCATTTTCCTGGATCTATAGTGTCAGGAGAATATCTAGACGCTGCCAGACACATCTTCTCATGGAGATCCAGCGCCTGAGCCGTCACGGCCAATAGTCAGCAACACTAATCATATTGTATAAGAAGTGAGCGCGGAACGTCATACAGAATAAAGGACACAGGGATATGGAGTCGTATAGAGGAGACAGAACCAAATATTGTCTCCCCTATCATCCATCTGCACCAGGCACAAATGTCACAGACTCTTTACCTCTACAGGAGGAGATTGTAATAAATAGTCTGGGATCAGGAATGGGAAAGGAAATACCAATAATTGTGACCATATGATGACTGCCCAGTCCCAAAAGAGGTTTACACTTTTCATCCTCAATGAGATACATACTGAAAAAAAGATAACTGTATTACTATAATACTGCTCCTATATACAAGAATATAACTACTATAATACTGCTCCTATATACAAGAATATAACTACTACAATACTGCTCCTATATACAAGAATATAACTACTATAATACTGCCTCCTATATACAAGAATATATCTACTATAATACTGCTCCTATATACAAGAATATATTTACTATAATACAGCTCCTATATACAAGAATATAACTACTATAATACTGCTCCTATATACAAGAATATAACTACTATAATACTGCTCCTATATACAAGAATACAACTACTATAATACTGCTCCTATATACAAGACTATAACTACTATAATACTGCTCCTATATACAAGAATATAACTACTATAATACTGCTCCTATATACAAGAATACAACTACTATAATACTGCTCCTATATACAAGACTATAACTACTATAATACTGCTCCTATATACAAGAATATAACTACTATAATACTGCTCCTATATACAAGGATATAACTACTATAATACTGCTCCTATATACAAGAATATAACTCCTATAATACTGCTCCTATATACAAGAATATAACTACTATAATACTTCTCCTATATACAAGAATATAACTACTATAATACTGCTCCTATAGACAAGAATATAACTACTATAATACTGCACCTATTAACAAGAATATAACTACTATAATACTGCTCCTATATACAAGGATATAACTACTATAATACTGCCTCCTATATACAAGGATATAACTACTATAATACTGCTCCTATATACAAGTATACAAGGATATAACTACTATAATACTGCCTCTTATATACAAGGATATAACTACTATAATACTGTTCCTATATACAAGAATATAACTACTATAATACTGCTCCTATATACAAGAATATAACTATTATAATACTGCTCCTACATACAAAAATATAATTACTATAATACTGCTCCTATATACAAGAATATAACTACTATAATTCTGCTCCTATATACAAGAATATAACTACTATAATACTGCTCCTATATACAAGAATATAACTACTATAATACTGCTCTTATATACAAGAATATAACTACTATAATACTGCTCCTATATACAAGAATATAACTACTATAATACTGCTCCTATATACAAGAATATAACTCCTATAATACTGCACCTATATACAAGAATATAACTACTATAATACTGCTCCTATATACAAGGATATAACTACTATAATACTGCCTCCTATATTCAAGGATATAACTACTATAATACTGCTCCTATAGACAAGTATACAAGGATATAACTACTATAATACTGCCTCCTATATACAAGGATATAACTACTATAATACTGTTCCTATATACAAGGATATAACTACTATAATACTGCTCCTATATACAAGAATATAACTACTATAATACTGCCTCCTATATACAAGAATATAACTACTATAATACTGCTCCTATTTACAGGAATATAACTACTATAATACTGCTCCTATATACAAGAATATAACTACTATAATACTGCTCCTATATACAAGAATATAACTAATATAATACTGCTCCTATATACAAGAATATAACTACTATAATACTGCTCCTATATACAAGAATATAACTACTATAATACTGCTCCTATATACAAGAATATAACTACTATAATACTGCTCCTATATACAAGAATATAACTACTATAATACTGCTCCTATATACAAGAATATAACTACTATAATACTGCCTCCTATGTACGAGAATATGACTACTATAATACTGCTCCTATATACAAGAATATAACTACTATAATACTGCTCCTATATACAAGAATATAACTACTATAATACTGCTCCTATATACAAGAATATAACTACGATAATACTGCCCCTATATACGAGAATATAACTACTATAATACTGCTCCTATATATACTAGAATATAACTACTATAATACTGCTCCTATATACAAGAATATAACTACTATAATACTGCCTCCTATATACAAGAATATAACTACTATAATACTGCACCTATATACAAGAATATAACTACTATAATACTGCCCATATATACAAGAATATATCTACTATAATACTGCTCCTATATACAAGAATATAACTACTATAATACTGCCCCCTATGTACAAGAATATAACTACTATAATACTGCTCCTATATACAAGAATATAACTACTATAATACTGCTCCTATATACAAGAATATAATTACTGTAATGCTGCCCCCTATGGACATGCCTTGAGTAGATATTTTGTCTGTAATGTAATCCTCCATTATCCCATTAGTAATACTGTAATGATACAATGTAACAATTCTAATGACCGTTCCTCTTTATGACAATGTTATTTTTATTGCTGAATGTATGGATCGGAGTTCTCCATCATTTCTTCGTCGCTCTCGTCCTCATCTGGGTAATTACGTTGTGTCATTGAATAATAGCAGAAATGTAAATGACACTTTTTCAGTAATTGGTTTTAAAATTAATGTGGAAGTATCAATTAACCTGGACAGTAATTGATGACACCCCCGCCGCTCAGATGGATCAGTCTAATTTCTAACATTTATAACCAATTACTCCTAATATTAGGCCCCCAACTCCTGATAGAAATTCATGGGCAGCATTTGGTAATATGTATTTTGTACAGTACATAATACAGTGGTCCCTCAACATATGATATTAATTGGTTCCAGGAGAACCATCATATGTTGAAACCATCATATGTCGAGTACATATGTCTATGTAAAAATGGTAATTGGTTCTGGGGCCTCGGAACCATTGTAAGTTGAATACATTTCTCTATGGGAAACTGCTAATTGGTTCTGGGATGACCATTGTATGTGGAGTGTATGGGGAGTGTTTAACAAACCAGGGTGCCTCCAGCTGTTGTACAACTACAACTCCCAGCATGCATGTACAGCCATTGACTGTCTGGGCATGCTGGGAGTTATAGTTTTGCAACAGCTGGAGGCACACTGATAGGGAAACATTGATGTATGGGGTGTATAGTGTGTATATGTATTGTATGTGATGTGTGACATCGTATACAGTACTGTACAGTTCTTTAAATACCTTCAGGGGGGACAGAATGTCCTCCATTACCATCCTGCCGACTACAGCTCTATAGGAAAGGAAGGGGAGGGCAGCCAGCAGCTCATTGGATGCCTGCAGCAAGATGCTGCAGGCTATTGGCTATGGCTGCACTGGGGGGCGGGGCTTACACGGAGCTCACAGTGGAAGCCTGTATGAGTTAGCAGGACAGCGTGTGAGTAACAGGAGGCAGAACGGGGCACACGGGGACATTAAACAACTATCTGTCAGTTACTGAAGTTGTCAGCGCTGTCACATAGCTGACCCAACACACAGCAGCATCATATGTCGAGGCTGCCTTCAACATACGATGGGCTCTGAGAGGCCTTCATATGTTGAAATGATCATATGTCAGGGCCATCATAAGTCGGGGGGGGGGTCACTGTACAAATATGATCCTACAGAATATACCACTATCCACCAGGGCACACCCCTATACATGGAGTCAGCTGTATGATGTAAAGGTTATACAGTACATAATACTAATATGATCCTACAGAATATACCACTATCCACCAGGGCACAGCCCTATACATGGAGTCAGCTGTATGATGTAAAGGTTATACAGTACATAATACAAATATGATCCTACAGAATATACCACTATCCACCAGGGCACACCCCTATACATGGAGTCAGTTGTATGATGTACAGGTTATACAGTACATAATACTTATATGATCCTACAGAATATACCACTATCCACCAGGGCACACCCCTATACATGGAGTCAGCTGTATGATGTAAAGGTTATACAGTACATAATACTAATATGATCCTACAGAATATACCACTATCCACCAGGGCACAGCCCTATACATGGAGTCAGCTGTATGATGTAAAGGTTATACAGTACATAATACAAATATGATCCTACAGAATATACCACTATCCACCAGGGCACAGCCCTATACATGGAGTCAGCTGTATGATGTAAAGGTTATACAGTACATAATACTAATATGATCCTACAGAATATACCACTATCCACCAGGGCACACCCCTATACATGGAGTCAGCTGTATGATGTACAGGTTATACAGTACATAATACTAATATGATCCTACAGAATATACCACTATCCACCAGGGCACAGCCCTATACATGGAGTCAGCTGTATGATGTAAAGGTTATACAGTACATAATACTAATATGATCCTACAGAATATACCACTATCCACCAGGGCACAGCCCTATACATGGAGTCAGCTGTATGATGTAAAGGTTATACAGTACATAATACAAATATGATCCTACAGAATATACTACTATCCACCAGGGCACAGCCCTATACATGGAGTCAGCTGTATGATGTACAGGTTATACAGTACATAATACTAATATGATCCTACAGAATATACCACTATCCACCAGGGCACAGCCCTATACATGGAGTCAGCTGTATGATGTAAAGGTTATACAGTACATAATACTAATATGATCCTACAGAATATACCACTATCCACCAGGGCACAGCCCTATACATGGAGTCAGCTGTATGATGTAAAGGTTATACAGTACATAATACTAATATGATCCTACAGAATATACCACTATCCACCAGGGCACAGCCCTATACATGGAGTCAGCTGTATGATGTAAAGGTTATACAGTACATAATACTAATATGATCATACAGAATATACCACTATCCACCAGGGCACAGCCCTATACATGGAGTCAGCTGTATGATGTAAAGGTTATACAGTACATAATACTAATATGATCATACAGAATATACCACTATCCACCAGGGCACAGCCCTATACATGGAGTCAGCTGTATGATGTAAAGGTTATACAGTACATAATACTAATATGATCCTACAGAATATACCACTATCCACCAGGGCACACCCCTATACATGGAGTCAGCTGTATGATGTACAGGTTATACAGTACATAATACTAATATGATCCTACAGAATATACCACTATCCACCAGGGCACAGCCCTATACATGGAGTCAGCTGTATGATGTAAAGGTTATACAGTACATAATACTACTATGATCATACAGAATATACCACTATCCACCAGGGCACAGCCCTAAATATGAAGTCAGCTGTATGATGTAAAGGTTATACAGTACATAATACTAATATGATCCTACAGAATGTACCACTATCCACCAGGGCACAGCCCTATACATGGAGTCAGCTGTATGATGTACAGGTTATACAGTACATAATACTAATATGATCCTACAGAATATACCACTACCCACCAGGGCACAGCCCTATGCATGGAGTCAGCTGTATGATGTAAAGGTTATACAGTACTTAATACTAATATGATCCTACAGAATATACCACTATCCACCAGGGCACACCCCTATACATGGAGTCAGCTGTATGATGTACAGGTTATACAGTACATAATACTAATATGATCCTACAGAATATACCACTATCCACCAGGGCACACCCCTATACATGGAGTCAGCTGTATGATGTAAAGGTTATACAGTACATAATACTAATATGATCCTACAGAATATACCACTATCCACCAGGGCACAGCCGTATACATGGAGTCAGCTGTATGATGTACAGGTTATACAGTACATAATACTAATATGATCCTACAGAATATACCACTATCCACCAGGGCACAGCCGTATACATGGAGTCAGCTGTATGATGTACAGGTTATACAGTACATAATACTAATATGATCCTACAGAATATACCACTATCCACCAGGGCACAGCCCTATACATGCAGTCAGCTGTATGATGTAAAGGTTATACAGTACATAATACTACTATGATCATACAGAATATACCACTATCCACCAGGGCACAGCCCTATACATGGAGTCAGCTGTATGATGTAAAGGTTATACAGTACATAATACTAATATGATCCTACAGAATATACCACTATCCACCAGGGCACAGCCGTATACATGGAGTCAGCTGTATGATGTAAAGGTTATACAGTACATAATACAAATATGATCATACAGAATATACCACTATCCACCAGGGCACAGCCCTATACATGGAGTCAGCTGTATGATGTAAAGGTTATACAGTACATAATACTAATATGATCCTACAGAATATACCACTATCCACCAGGGCACAGCCCTATACATGGAGTCAGCTGTATGATGTACACGTTATACAGTACATAATACTAATATGATCCTACAGAATATACCACTATCCACCAGGGCACATCCCTATACATGGAGTCAGCTGTATGATGTAAAGGTTATACAGTACATAATACTACTATGATCATACAGAATATACCACTATCCACCAGGGCACAGCCCTATACATGGAGTCAGCTGTATGATGTACAGGTTATACAGTACATAATACTAATATGATCCTACAGAATATACCACTATCCACCAGGGCACAGCCCTATACATGGAGTCAGCTGTATGATGTACAGGTTATACAGTACATAATACTAATATGATCCTACAGAATAGACCACTATGCACCAGGGCACAGCCCTATACATGGAGTCAGCTGTATGATGTAAAGGTTATACAGTACATAATACTAATATGATCCTACAGAATATACCACTATCCACCAGGGCACAGCCCTATACATGGAGTCAGCTGTATGATGTACAGGTTATACAGTACATAATACTAATATGATCCTACAGAATAGACCACTATGCACCAGGGCACAGCCCTATACATGGAGTCAGCTGTATGATGTAAAGGTTATACAGTACATAATACTAATATGATCCTACAGAATATACCACTATCCACCAGGGCACAGCCCTATACATGGAGTCAGCTGTATGATGTAAAGGTTATACAGTACATAGACGCACCCCCAGAACAATCATCTGGAATGTATAATGTAGACATACTTGGTATTTTAGTGCACTGGAAGTGATAATAAGACACTTGTGAAAAAAGATGTATGGTGCTGTTTCATTACTAATTTACCTCCGGCGGCCATGCGGCGTGTCTCCTCATCCGACGTCCAACTTGAGACGCCAGATGAATGTGACCTGTCCCATTCAAATAAATGGGATCAGTTCTGCAGTTTCCTTCCGTGAGTGCGGAAGGGAAACACCGCTGGACAACTGACATGTAAAGAAGACCTAACAGTTATAAGCAGCAGGCTCTGTAACAATGCTCAGCAGCAGGCTCTGTAACAATGCTCAACAGCAGGCTCTGTAACAATGCTCAGCTGCAGGCTCTGTAACAATGCTCAGCAGCAGGCTCTGTAACAATGCTCAGCAGCAGGCTCTGTAACAATGCTCAGCAGCAGGCTCTGTAACAATGCTAAGCAGCAGGCTCTGTAACAATGCTCAGCTGCAGGCTCTGTAACAATGCTCAGCTGCAGGCTCTGTGACAATGCTCAGCTCCAGGCTCTGTGACAATGCTCAGCAGCAGGCTCTGTGACAATGCTCAGCAGCAGGCTCTGTGACAATGCTCAGCAGCAGGCTCTGTGACAATGCTCAGCAGCAGGCTCTGGGACAATGCTCAGCAGCAGGCTCTGTGACAATGCTCAGCAGCAGGCTCTGTAACAATGCTCAGCAGCAGGCTCTGTAACAATGCTCAGCAGCAGGCTCTGTAACAATGCTCAGCAGCAGGCTCTGTAACAATGCTCAGCAGCAGGCTCTGTAACAATGCTCAGAAGCAGGCTCTGTAAAAATGCTCAGAAGCAGGCTCTGTATCAATGCTCAGAAGCAGGCTCTGTAACAATGCTCAGAAGCAGGCTCTGTAACAATGCTCAGCAGCAGGCTCTGTAACAATGCTCAGCAGCAGGCTGTGTAACAATGCTCAGAAGCAGGCTCTGTAACAATGCTCAGAAGCAGGCTCTGTATCAATGCTCAGAAGCAGGCTCTGTATCAATGCTCAGAAGCAGGCTCTGTAACAATGCTCAGAAGCAGGCTCTGTATCAATGCTCAGCAGAAAGCTCTGTGACAATGCTCAGCAGCAGGCTCTGGGACAATGCTCAGCAGCAGGCTCTGTAACTTTTCTCACCAGCAAGCTCTGCAATGGTTCTCACCTGCAAGCTCTGTAACAATCCTAAACAGCAGGCTATGTAACAGTTTTCTGCAGAATGTTCTGTAACAGTGCTCATAAGCAGGCTCTGTAACAGTTATCTGCCGCAGGCACTGTAATGGTTCTAAACAGCAGGCTCTGTAACACTACTCAGCAGCAGGCTATATAACAGTTCTTAGCAGCAGGCTCTATAACAGTTCTCAGCAGCAGTTTCTGTAATGGTCCTTAACTGCGGGCTCTGTAACAGTTCTCAGCAGCAGGCTCTGTAATGGTTCATAACAGCAGGCTATGTAACAATTCTCAGCAACAGGCTATGTAACAGTTATCAGCAGAATGTTCTATAACAGTGCTCAGCAGCAGGCTCTGTAACACTTCTCAGCCGCAGGCACTGTAATTTCTCTCACAAGCAGGTCCTGTAACAGTTCTCACCAGCAGGCTTTGTAACAGTTCTCAACTGCAGGATCTGCAACAATTCTCAACAGCAGTCTCTGTAACAGTGCTCAGCAGCAATCTCTGTAACAGTGCTCAGCAGCAGGCTCTGTAACAGTTCTCAATGCAGTCTTTATAACAGTTCTCAGCAGCAGGCTATGTATAAAATGCTCAACAGCAGTCTCTGTAACAGTGGACAGTATCAGCTTCTGCTACAGTACACAACAGCAGGCTCTGTAATGGTTTTCAACAGCTGGCTATGTAACAATTCTCAGCAACAGGCTATGTAACAGTTTTCAGCAGAATGTTCTGTAACAGTGCTCATAAGCAGGCTCTGTAACAGTTATCTGCTGCAGGCACTGTAATGGTTCTAAACAGCAGGCTCTGTATCACTACTCAGCAGCAGGCTATATAACAGTTCTTAGCAGCAGGCTCTATAACAGTACTCAGCAGCAGTTTCTGTGATGGTCCTTAACTGCGGGCTCTGTAACAGTTCTCAGCAGCAGGCTCTGTAATGGTTCTCAACAGCAGGCTATGTAACAATTCTCAGCAACAGGCTATGTAACAGTTATCAGCAGAATGTTCTATAACAGTGCTCAGCAGCAGGCTCTGTAACAGTTCTCAGCCGCAGGCACTGTAATTTCTCTCACAAGCAGGTCCTGTAACAGTTCTCACCAGCAGGCTTTGTAACAGTTCTCAACTGCAGGCTCTGCAACAATTCTCAACAGCAGTCTCTGTAACAGTGCTCAGCAGCAATCTCTGCAACAGTGCTCAGCAGCAGGCTCTGTAACAGTTCTCAATGCAGTCTTTATAACAGTTCTCAGCAGCAGGCTATGTATAAAATGCTCAACAGCAGTCTCTGTAACAGTGGACAGTATCAGCTTCTGCTACAGTACACAACAGCAGGCTCTGTAATGGTTTTCAACAGCTGGCTATGTAACAATTCTCAGCAACAGGCTATGTAACAGTTTTCAGCAGAATGTTCTGTAACAGTGCTCATAAGCAGGCTCTGTAACAGTTATCTGCTGCAGGCACTGTAATGGTTCTAAACAGCAGGCTCTGTATCACTACTCAGCAGCAGGCTATATAACAGTTCTTAGCAGCAGGCTCTATAACAGTACTCAGCAGCAGTTTCTGTAATGGTCCTTAACTGCGGGCTCTGTAACAGTTCTCAGCAGCAGGCTCTGTAATGGTTCTCAACAGCAGGCTATGTAACAATTCTCAGCAACAGGCTATGTAACAGTTATCAGCAGAATGTTCTATAACAGTGCTCAGCAGCAGGCTCTGTAACACTTCTCAGCCGCAGGCACTGTAATTTCTCTCACAAGCAGGTCCTGTAACAGTTCTCACCAGCAGGCTTTGTAACAGTTCTCAACTGCAGGCTCTGCAACAATTCTCAACAGCAGTCTCTGTAACAGTGCTCAGCAGCAATCTCTGTAACAGTGCTCAGCAGCAGGCTCTGTAACAGTTCTCAATGCAGTCTTTATAACAGTTCTCAGCAGCAGGCTATGTATAAAATGCTCAACAGCAGTCTCTGTAACAGTGGACAGTATCAGCTTCTGCTACAGTACACAACAGCAGGCTCTGTAATGGTTCTCAACAGCAGGCTATGTAACAATTCTCAGCAACAGGCTATGTAACAGTTATCAGCAGAATGTTCTATATCAGTGCTCATCAGCATGCTGTGTAACAGTTTTACGCCCCAGGCACTGTAATGGTTCTCAACAGCAGGCTCTGTAACATTGCTCAGCAGCAGGCTATATAACAGTTCTCAGCATCAAGCTCTATAACAGTTCTCATAGCAGGGCTCTGTAATAGTTATCAACAGCAGGCTATGTAACAATTCTCAGCAGCAGGCTATGTAACAGTTATCAGCAGCAGCAGGCTATGTAACAGTTATCAACTGGGGGCTCTATAACAGTTCTCAGCAGCAGGCTCTGTAATAGTTCTCAACAGCAGGCTAAGTAACAATTCTCAGCAGCAGGCTATGTAACAGTTATCAGCAGAATGTTCTACAACAGTGCTCAGCAGCAGGCTCTGTAACAGTTCTCAGCTGCAGGCACTGTCATTTCTCTCACAAGCAGGTCCTGTAACAGTTCTCACCAGCAGGCTCTGCAACAATTCTCAACAGCAGTCTCTGTAACAGTGCTCAGCAGCAGTCTCTGTAACAGTTCTCAATGCAGTCTTTATAACAGTTCTCAGCAGCAGGCTATGTACAAAATGCTCAACAGCAATCTCTGTAACAGTGGACATCATCAGCTTCTGCAACAGTGCTCAGCAGCAGGCTCTGTAACAGTTCTCTACAGTAGTTTTCAGTTGCAGGCTCTCACCACCCCCATCATGTATCTTCTTTATGACACTAAAACTCAGCTTTACCTCTAGCCATGTGGTGTACAGTTAGTCTCTGATCCCGGTGCAGTCACAGACCTATTCACACCAAACCGTAAATCAGTGGTCTTCAACGTGCGGACCTCCAGATGTTGCAAAACTACAACTCCCAGCATGCCCGGACAGCCAACGGCTGTCCGGGCATGCTGGGAGTTGTAGTTTTGCAACATCTGGAGGGCCGCAAGTTGAAGACCACTACCCTAAATAGAAGAGTCGGAGCTTTCTGCGTCAAGCCTATCGTAGTAGCTCAATGCATTTTCTAGGTAGACCCAACTGACCCACCAGGCTGTAGCAGACCCTCCCTTTATAAAGGTCACCGCAGTCAGCTGACTAATCTGATACAGATATTTGGGTTCTTCTGGACCTGGGTGTTCCCTGTTGTCCCCCTACCAGTCATTTCCTCTTCCAGTTCTGGATTTCCTTTCCTCATCGAATGCTCAACCAAGACCATCCCCGTCACTGTCTCCCGGTTGCTGCGGCAGCGGCGGCCTTTCTCATTTCGAGCGCATGCAGACCTTACAATGAAGGTTTTTGAAATAAATGAACCATTTCAATTAACATCGTAAAAAATAAAACAGCCGTGATTTACAAGAAACAATTAGATTTACATTTTTACAATTACCAGAAATTCTGGAACAAAATCCCTTCCAGGAGCCGCGGAGGTGAACGTTCCGGCTGTAGAGCGCCGAGATTCTAGAGTCAAAGGTCACGACTTTGAATCAAAAATGTGCATTTTAATCCTAGAGTTCTCTAAGCCTCGGCCGACACCCAACTTTTTTAATACTTTTCCTTTTTTTTATTTTTTTTTCGTTTCAGCCGGTGACTGTTGAAGGTCGTGATGCCGCGTGAGAAAAGAGGCGCGGCGGCGTTAAGTTTCTCCTAAGAAAAGGTGAAGGGTGAAGACGTAATACGATGGCAGAAAGTCGAGAATTAAAAAAAATAAAATTTGGGCACTTTTTGCTATTATGAGGTGTCCCTCAAGAGGTCCGAGGCAGTAGTCTACAAATTGTGGACCTCCAGATGTTGCAAAAATACAACTTCTAACTAGGAATAAAATATATAGATTTTTTTTATATCAGGACATAATAAGACTGATCGGAGACAAGAACCTTAAGGGGTACTCCGCTGGAAAACATTTATTTATTTATTTATTTTTTATCAACTGGTGCCAGAAAGTTAAACAGATTTGTAAATTACTTCTATTTAAAAATCTTAATCCTTCCAGTACTTATCAGCTGCTGTATGCTCGACAGGAAGTTATTTTATTTTTTAATTTTTCTGTCTGACCACAGTGCTCTCTGCTGACACCTCTGTCCATATCAGGAACTGTCCAGAGCAGGAGAAAATCCCCAAAGCAAACCTCTGCTGCTCTGGACAGTTACTGACATGGACAGAGGTGTCGGCAGAGAGCAATGTGGTCAGAGTGTAAAGAACTACACAACTTCCTGTGGAGCATACAGCAGCTGATAAGTACTGGAAGGATTTAGATTATTATATACAAGTAATTTACAAAGCTGTATAACTTTATGGCACCAAATGATTTGAAAAAATTTGTTTTCCACCAGAGTACCCCTTTAATGCAGCCTCACTGTTTCCCATGTAACCACCCCCGTTAGATGGGCCGCAACTGTTCATAGCTCAATGAGTTGCAGTGATACCTAAATGTTAACTTAAAGGCGTACTCCACCCCTAGACATCTTAAAGGGTTACTCCGTTCACTAGTGTCTGGAGCATTGATTGAGTTCTGAACGCTGGGTGCGGGCTTCCGTGTTCACGCCCGCCCCCTCGTGACATCACGTCTCGCCCCCTCGATGCAAGTCTATGGGAGGGGTCGTGACAGCACAAGGGGGCAGGCACAAACACGGAAGCCCGTACCCAGCGTTAGGAACTCAATGTTCCGGGTGCTGGGTATTGGAGTAACCTTTAATCTGATCTGATTGTGGGGGTCACGCCACTGGGGACCCCCGCGTTATCCCCCCGCTGCTCGCCGCAATCGTTTAGAGCGTCGGGTGCAGAGCTGGAGGCTTGGGATGTCATGGATGTGTCCCACTCATGACATCAAGGCCACGCCCCCTCAATGCAAGTCACACGGCCGTCACACCGCCTCCCATAGACTTGCATTGAGGGGGCGTGGCCGTGATGTCACGAGTGGGGCGTGACTGTGTCATCACGAGCCTCCGCTCCTCATCACCAGTCATCCAACATGGAGCAAAGTTTGCTCCGTGCACCGGATGTCTGGGGTGCCGCAGCAGAGATCGTGGGGGGTCTCAGCAGCGGGACCCCTGCAATCATACATCTTATCCCCTATCATTTTGGATAGGTTTAAGATGTCTAGGGGTGGAGTACCCCTTTAAATTTCCAGCATGGCCCTGTACCCTGGGACTCATGGAGCCATCAGGACTGTACCACTAATCCCCACATTAGGATGCTATGAGCGGCCGGGATTAGCCTTGTCTCCAGTGTGGCGGATGTTTTATCGGGTCATCGTGTAATGAATCTTCCTCAGTTAATTAGAAATAAATCACCTCAGTAATTAGCGGATGAGACATTATTGACAATCTCATTTGGGGTTAATCAGTTCTGTACAGAAGCCGAGGGATCTATGTAAAGCGCCCGGGAGCCGCTCACCCCGGGGCGTATTGTATGGTGGGGACAGGAGCCGATACTGAAGGTTACGTCCTAATAGCCAACAATTACAGGGACCGCGGCCGTCAGTAATGTAAATGCAATTAATGTAAAGGGATTCATTACTAAGGCCAATACTGAGGACCAACCACAGGGACCGTAAATATCTCATCTCATGCTGACAGAGCTTAATAGTTATAATATAGAGGTAAAGTCGTCAGCTGTGACATGTATATACATAGTGACTCCGCCAGCAGAATAGTGAGTGCAGCTCTGGAGTATAATACAGGATATAACTCAGGATCAGTGTTACGCCGAGCGCTCCGGGTCCCCGCTCCTCCCCGGAGCGCTCGCTTCACTTTCCCCGCTGCAGCGCTCCGGTCACATCCTCTGACCCGGGGCGCTGCGATTCCACTGCCAGCCGGGATGCGATTCGCGATGCGGGTAGCGCCCGCTCGCGATGCGCACCCCGGCTCCCGTACCTGACTCGCTCCCCGTCTGTTCTGTCCCGGCGCGCGCGGCCCCGCTCCCTAGGGCGCGCGCGCGCCGGGTCTCTGCGATTTAAAGGGCCACTGCGCCGCTGATTGGCGCAGTGGTTCCAATTAGTGTGTTCACCTGTGCACTTCCCTATATCACCTCACTTCCCCTGCACTCCCTTGCCGGATCTTGTTGCCATTGTGCCAGTGAAAGCGTTCCTTGTGTGTTCCTAGCCTGTGTTCCAGACCTTCTGCCGTTGCCCCTGACTACGATCCTTGCTGCCTGCCCCGACCTTCTGCTACGTCCGACCTTGCTTCTGCCTACTCCCTTGTACCGCGCCTATCTTCAGCAGCCTGAGAGGTGAGCCGTTGCTAGTGGATACGACCTGGTCACTACCGCCGCAGCAAGACCATCCCGCTTTGCGGCGGGCTCTGGTGAAAACCAGTAGTGGCTTAGAACCGGTCCACTAGCACGGTCCACGCCAATCCCTCTCTGGCACAGAGGATCCACTACCTGCCAGCCGGCATCGTGACAGTAGATCCGGCCATGGATCCCGCTGAAGTTCCTCTGCCAGTTGTCGCTGACCTTACCACGGTGGTCGCCCAGCAGTCACAACAGATAGCGCAACAAGGCCAACAGCTGTCTCAACTGACCGTTATGCTACAACAGTTACTACCACAGCTTCAGCAGTCATCTCCTCCGCCAGCTCCTGCACCTCCTCCGCAGCGAGTGGCCGCCCCTGGGCTACGCTTATCCTTGCCGGATAAATTTGATGGGAACTCTAAGTTTTGCCGTGGCTTTCTTTCCCAATGTTCCCTGCATCTGGAGATGATGTCGGACCTGTTTCCCACTGAAAGGTCTAAGGTGGCTTTCGTAGTCAGCCTTCTGTCCGGAAAAGCCCTGTCATGGGCCACACCGCTCTGGGACCGCAATGACCCTGTCACTGCCTCTGTACACTCCTTCTTCTCGGAAATCCGAAGTGTCTTTGAGGAACCTGCCCGAGCCTCTTCTGCTGAGACTGCCCTGTTGAACCTGGTCCAGGGTAGTTCTTCCGTTGGCGAGTATGCCGTACAATTCCGTACTCTTGCTTCAGAATTGTCCTGGAATAATGAGGCCCTCTGCGCGACCTTCAAAAAAGGCCTATCCAGCAACATTAAAGATGTTCTGGCCGCACGAGAAATTCCTGTTAATCTACATGAACTTATTCACCTAGCCACTCGCATTGACATGCGTTTTTCCGAAAGGCGTCAGGAACTCCGCCAAGATATGGACTCTGTTCGCACGAGGCGTTTCTTCTCCTCGGCTCCTCTCTCCTCTGGTCCCCTGCAATCTGTTCCTGTGCCTCCTGCCGTGGAGGCTATGCAGGTCGACCGGTCTCGCCTGACACCTCAAGAGAGGACACGACGCCGTATGGAGAACCTCTGCCTGTACTGTGCTAGTACCGAACACTTCCTGAGGGATTGTCCTATCCGTCCTCCCCGCCTGGAAAGACGTACGCTGACTCCGCACAAAGGTGAGACAGTCCTTGATGTCTACTCTGCTTCTCCACGTCTTACTGTGCCTGTGCGGATGTCTGCCTCTGCCTTCTCCTTCTCTACTGTGGCCTTCTTGGACTCTGGATCTGCAGGAAATTTTATTTTGGCCTCTCTCGTCAACAGGTTCAACATCCCCGTGACCAGTCTCGCCAGACCCCTCTACATCAATTGTGTAAATAATGAAAGATTGGACTGTACCATACGTTTCCGCACGGAGCCCCTTCTTATGAGCATCGGATCTCATCACGAGAGGATTGAACTTTTGGTCCTCCCCAATTGCACCTCGGAAATTCTCCTTGGACTTCCCTGGCTTCAACTTCATTCCCCAACCCTGGATTGGTCCACTGGGGAGATCAAGAGTTGGGGGTCCTCTTGTTCCAAGAACTGTCTAAAACCGGTTCCCAGTAACCCTTGCCGTAACTCTGTGGTTCCTCCAGTAACCGGTCTCCCTAAGGCCTATATGGACTTCGCGGATGTTTTCTGCAAAAAACAAGCTGAGACTCTACCTCCTCACAGGCCTTATGATTGTCCTATCGATCTCCTCCCGGGCACTACTCCACCCCGGGGCAGAATTTATCCTCTCTCTGCCCCAGAGACTCTTGCCATGTCTGAATACGTCCAGGAGAATCTAAAAAAGGGCTTTATCCGTAAATCCTCCTCTCCTGCCGGAGCCGGATTTTTCTTTGTGTCCAAAAAAGATGGCTCCCTTCGCCCTTGCATTGACTACCGCGGTCTTAATAAAATCACGGTTAAGAACCGCTACCCCTTACCCCTCATCTCTGAACTCTTTGATCGCCTCCAAGGTGCCCACATCTTTACTAAATTGGACTTAAGAGGCGCCTATAACCTCATCCGCATCAGAGAGGGGGATGAGTGGAAAACGGCATTTAACACCAGAGATGGACATTTTGAGTATCTGGTCATGCCCTTTGGCCTGTGCAACGCCCCTGCCGTCTTCCAAGACTTTGTCAATGAAATTTTTCGTGATCTGTTATACTCCTGTGTTGTTGTATATCTGGACGATATCCAAATTTTTTCTGCCAATCTAGAAGAACACCGCCAGCATGTCCGTATGGTTCTTCAGAGACTTCGTGACAATCTACTCTATGCCAAAATTGAGAAATGTCTGTTTGAATGCAAATCTCTTCCTTTTCTAGGATATTTGGTCTCTGGCCAGGGACTACAGATGGATCCAGACAAACTCTCTGCCGTCTTAGATTGGCCACGCCCCTCCGGACTCCGTGCTATCCAACGCTTTTTGGGGTTCGCCAATTATTACAGACAATTTATTCCACATTTTTCTACCATTGTGGCTCCTATCGTGGCTTTAACCAAAAAAAATGCTGATCCCAAGTCCTGGCCTCCTCAAGCAGAAGACGCCTTTAAACGACTCAAGTCTGCCTTTTCTTCGGCTCCCGTCCTCTCCAGACCTGACCCTTCCAAACCCTTCCTATTGGAGGTTGATGCCTCCTCAGTGGGAGCTGGAGCTGTTCTTCTACAAAAAAATTCTTCCGGGCATGCTGTCACTTGTGGTTTTTTCTCTAGGACCTTCTCTCCAGCAGAGAGGAACTACTCCATCGGGGATCGAGAGCTTCTAGCCATTAAATTAGCACTTGAGGAATGGAGGCATCTACTGGAGGGATCAAGTTTTCCTGTTATTATCTACACCGACCATAAGAACCTCTCCTACCTCCAGTCTGCCCAACGGCTGAATCCTCGCCAGGCCCGGTGGTCTCTGTTCTTTGCCCGATTTAATTTTGAGATTCACTTTCGTCCTGCCGATAAGAACATTAGGGCCGATGCTCTCTCTCGTTCCTCGGATGCCTCAGAAGTTGAACTCCTTCCGCAACACATCATTCCACCTGACTGCCTGATCTCCACTTCTCCTGCCTCCATCAGGCAGACTCCTCCAGGAAAGACCTTTGTTTCTCCACGCCAACGCCTCGGAATCCTCAAATGGGGTCACTCCTCCCATCTCGCAGGTCATGCGGGCATCAAGAAATCTGTGCAACTCATCTCCCGCTTCTATTGGTGGCCGACTCTGGAGACGGATGTTGTGGACTTTGTGCGAGCCTGCACTATCTGTGCCCGGGATAAGACTCCTCGCCAGAAGCCCGCTGGTTTTCTTCATCCTCTGCCTGTCCCCGAACAGCCTTGGTCTCTGATTGGTATGGATTTTATTACTGATTTACCCCCTTCCCGTGGCAACACTGTTATTTGGGTGGTCGTTGATCGATTCTCCAAAATGGCACATTTCATCCCTCTTCCTGGTCTTCCTTCAGCGCCTCAGTTGGCTAAACAATTTTTTGTACACATTTTTCGTCTTCACGGGTTGCCTACGCAGATTGTCTCGGATAGAGACGTCCAATTCGTGTCTAAATTCTGGAGGGCTCTCTGTAAACAACTCAAGATTAAATTAAATTTTTCTTCTGCATATCATCCCCAGTCCAATGGACAAGTAGAAAGAATTAACCAGATCTTGGGTGATTATTTGCGACATTTTGTTTCCTCCCGCCAGGATGACTGGGCAGATCTCCTCCCATGGGCCGAATTCTCGTATAACTTCAGGGTCTCTGAATCTTCCTCCAAATCCCCATTTTTCGTGGTGTACGGCCGTCACCCTCTTCCCCCCCTCCCTACTCCCTTGCCCTCTGGTCTGCCCGCTGTGGATGAAATTTCTCGTGACCTTTCCATCATATGGAGAGAGACCCAAAATTCTCTCTTACAGGCTTCATCACGCATGAAGAAGTTCGCGGATAAGAAAAGAAGAGCTCCTCCCGTTTTTTCCCCTGGAGACAAGGTATGGCTCTCCGCTAAATATGTCCGCTTCCGTGTCCCTAGCTACAAGTTGGGACCACGCTATCTTGGTCCTTTCAAAATTTTGTGTCAAATTAATCCTGTCTCTTATAAACTTCTTCTTCCTCCTTCTCTTCGGATCCCTAATGCCTTTCACGTCTCTCTTCTCAAACCACTCATCCTCAACCGTTTTTCTCCCAAATCTGTTCCTCCCACTCCTGTTTCCGGCTCCTCGGACGTCTTCTCTGTCAGAGAAATCTTGGCTTCCAAGAAGGTCAGAGGGAAAACTTTTTTTTTGGTGGACTGGGAGGGTTGTGGTCCTGAAGAGAGATCCTGGGAACCTGAGGACAACATCCTAGACAAAAGTCTGCTCCTCAGGTTCTCAGGCTCTAAGAAGAGGGGGAGACCCAAGGGGGGGGGTACTGTTACGCCGAGCGCTCCGGGTCCCCGCTCCTCCCCGGAGCGCTCGCTTCACTTTCCCCGCTGCAGCGCTCCGGTCACATCCTCTGACCCGGGGCGCTGCGATTCCACTGCCAGCCGGGATGCGATTCGCGATGCGGGTAGCGCCCGCTCGCGATGCGCACCCCGGCTCCCGTACCTGACTCGCTCCCCGTCTGTTCTGTCCCGGCGCGCGCGGCCCCGCTCCCTAGGGCGCGCGCGCGCCGGGTCTCTGCGATTTAAAGGGCCACTGCGCCGCTGATTGGCGCAGTGGTTCCAATTAGTGTGTTCACCTGTGCACTTCCCTATATTACCTCACTTCCCCTGCACTCCCTTGCCGGATCTTGTTGCCATTGTGCCAGTGAAAGCGTTCCTTGTGTGTTCCTAGCCTGTGTTCCAGACCTTCTGCCGTTGCCCCTGACTACGATCCTTGCTGCCTGCCCCGACCTTCTGCTACGTCCGACCTTGCTTCTGCCTACTCCCTTGTACCGCGCCTATCTTCAGCAGCCTGAGAGGTGAGCCGTTGCTAGTGGATACGACCTGGTCACTACCGCCGCAGCAAGACCATCCCGCTTTGCGGCGGGCTCTGGTGAAAACCAGTAGTGGCTTAGAACCGGTCCACTAGCACGGTCCACGCCAATCCCTCTCTGGCACAGAGGATCCACTACCTGCCAGCCGGCATCGTGACAATCAGTACAGGATAAGTAATGTAATGTATGTACACAGTGACCTCACCAGCAGAATAGTGAGTGCAGCTCTGGAGTATAATGCAGGATATAACTCAGGATCAGTACAGGATAAGTAATGTAATGTATGTACACAGTGACCTCACCAGCAGAATAGTGAGTACAGCTCTGGAGTATAATACAGGATATAACTCAGGATCAGTACAGGATAAGTAATGTAATGTATGTACACAGTGATTCCACCAGCAGAATAGTGAGTACAGCTCTGGAGTATAATACAGGAGATAACTCAGGATCAGTACAGGATAAGTAATGTAATGTATGTACACAGTGACCTCACCAGCAGAATAGTGAGTACAGCTCTGGGGTATAATACAGGAGATAACTCAGGATCAGTACAGGATAAGTAATGTAATGTATGTACACAGTGATCTCACCAGCAGAATAGTGAGTACAGCTCTGGAGTATAATACAGGATATAACTCAGGATCAGTACAGGATAAGTAATGTAATGTATGTACACAGTGACTTCACCAGCAGAATAGTGAGTACAGCTCTGGGGTATAATACAGGAGATAACTCAGGATCAGTACAGGATAAGTAATGTAATGTATGTACACAGTGACCTCACCAGCAGAATAGTGAGTACAGCTCTGGGGTATAATACAGGATATAACTCAGGATCAGTACAGGATAAGTAATGTAATGTATGTACACAGTCAGCCCACCAGCAGAATAGTGAGTGCAGCTCTTGATTAATTCCTAGCGGTTTTCTCCCTTCATCTCTTCTCCTATAAGGAGTCCATGATAAATAGCTGTAGGTTCTTGCTGATCTGTAGATAAATAATCCTATAGAGCAGAACTCGGCTCATATCTCTGCAGTCCTATGTAAAATCTCCATCTTACATCATGTAATCCCCCGGAGCTGTTCCCAATGACAAACTCCGCTCTGCCTCATCCATATAAAGGTCCTTAAGGTGGTTGTTAAATACATTGGCGCCTTCAGCAGAGACTGTCCGGACGCATTTGTAACAACGATCGAGAATATTTGAAGCATATGGATTTAGCTTGTCGAAAAAATTGTGGAAATCCAAGAGGGAGGCTGGGAAAGTGGAAGTAGGTGAGACCACCCGGGATGAGACAGGACCTCGTGAGCGTATAACATTGTGCGCATTTATGTCAAAATGTCTCCGCGGTAAAGATTATATAGGGCGGATATGTAGGACGCTTAATAACACTGACATGAGCGGTATTGGTGAAAAGAATGTTCCAGAGAAGTGGTCTTCAAACTGTGGTCCTCCAGATGTTGCAAAACTACAACTCCCAGCATGCCCGGACAGCCAACGGCTGTCCGGGCATGCTGGGAGTTGAAGTTTTGCAAAAGGGAAGCCTTGATTTACCTTTCATGATCAGTGTGGATCCTCTGGAGGAGGCAGACAGTTGTTTGGCTTTCCGGACATGCTGTGAGTTGTAGATTTGCAACATCTGGAGGTCCACAGTTAGGAGATTACTGTTTAAAGGGGTACTCCGCTGCCCCAGCGTTCCGGACATTTTGTTCTGAACGCTTGGAGCGGGCGACGGGGTCGTCACGTTACGACAACGCCCCCTTGTGACGTCACGTCACGCCCCCTCAATGCAAGTCTATGGGAGGGGGCGTGACGGCTGTCCTGCCCCCTCCTATAGACTTTTATTTAGGGGGTGTGGTGTGATGTCACAAGGGGCGTGGCTGTGATGTCACGACCCTGCTGTCCGCCTCCAGCATTCTAAATGAATGAATGGAGATTGTGGGGGGGTCCCAGCAGCCGGACCCCCGCGATCAGACATCTCTATCCTTTGGATAGGGGATACGGAAATGAATTAACGGGGACTGATGGTAATGTGAATGAGCCCTAACCGAACTGTTGCTTTGTCTATGACATCTGAACTGTAACCTGTATTCTTTGGACCTGTAATACTTCAGTAAAGTTTAAAGCGCTTGTCAGATCCCACACAAAAAAAAGAATTAATTGTAATAAATGTTACTCAGTAACTAATCCTGACCATGTATATATACGTTTTATGCATCTATCACCTATATTTATTATAAAAATATCTCTTTTCAGTAGCTCACAGTGTTGGAAATCCTCTCAGGGGAAGGGGGCGTGTCCTCCCTTAAGGTGGTGGGAGTTGATTGGTGCGTGGTGGGAGGAGGCGTGTCCCTCCTTCTGATGATGGGAGGGGATTGGTGTGTGATGGGAGCTGATAGGTGTGTGGTGGAAGGGGGCGTGTCCTATCTTGTGGTGGTGGGAGGTGATTGGTGTGTGGTGGAAGGGAATTTGCCCCTCCTTGTGGTGGTGGGAGGTGATTGGTGTGTTGTGGGACGAGGCGTGTCCCTTCCTTGTGGTGGTGGGAGGTGATTGGTGTGTGGTGGAAGGAAATGTGCCCCTCCTAGTGGTGGTGGTAGGTGATTGGTTTGTGGTGGGAGGAGGCATGTCCCTACCTTGTGGTGGTGGGAGGTGATTGGTGTGTGGTAGGAGGAGGCATGTACCCTCCTTGTGGTGGTGGGAGGTGATTGGTGTGAGGTGGGAGGGAACGTGCCCCTCCTTGTGGTGGTGGGAGGTGATTAATGTGTGGTGGAAGGGAACTTGCCCCTCCTTGTGGTGGTGGGAGGTGATTGGTGTGTGGTGGGAGGGGACGTGTCCCTTCCTTGTGGTGGTGGGAGGTGATTGGTGTGTGGTGGGAGGGGGTGTGTCCCTCCTTGTGGTGGTGAGAGGTGATTGGTGTGTGGTGGGAGGGGACGTGTCCCTTCCTTGTGGTGGTGGGAGGTGATTGGTGTGTGGTGGGAGGGGACGTGTCCCTCCTTGTGGTGGGAGGTGATTGTTGTGTGGTGGGAGGGGGCGTATCCCTCCTTGTGGTGGTGGCAGTTGATTGCTGTGTGGTGGGAGGGGGCGTGTCCCTCCTTGTGGTGGTGGAAGGTGATTGGTGTGTGGTGGGAGGGGACATGCCCCTCCTTGTGGTGGGAGGTCATTGTTGTGTTGTGGGAGGTGGCGTGTGCCTCCTTGAGCTGGTGGGAGGTGATTGGTGTGTGGTGGGAGGGTGTGCGTCCCTCCTTGTGATGGTGGGAGGTCATTGTTGTGTGGTGGGAGGGGGCGTGGGCCTCCTTGTGATGGTGGGAGGTGATTGGTGTGTGGTGGGAGGAGGCATGTCCCCTCCTTGTGGTGGTGGAAGGTGATTGGTGTGTGGTGGGAGGGGACATGTGCCTCCTTGTGATGGTGGGAGGTGATTGGTGTGTCTGTCCATGCAGCCTTGTTCATGAGTCATCTCTTGTCCATGACTCATGGACAAACCTGATGCTGCTGCCGGTCTGGTTAGTTTCCCAATTGGTACGGGGACCCCAAGTGGTGGGATTTTCAGGAGCCGATTTTTATCACATATTTCAAAAAATGTTAACAACCTTATTACAAAATGTTCTTAATATTCATCAGTAATTACATATAAAAAGTTTTTGGATCTGACAGTGCAAATTTAAGGTGGTTCTCCAAAATCCTGTCATTAAGAGTCGTGGTAAGGGGAATCTTCAGGCGGACTACAACCACCATCATCACCACCTATACACACTTCTACCACACTCCTGGTGTCCAAAACTGACAACCCGCCAGCGGAGTATCCCTTACATCAGTGTTTCCCAACCAGGGTGCCTCCAGCTGTTGCAAAACTACAATTCCCAGCATGCCTGGACAGCCGAAGGCTGTCCAGGCATGCTGAGAGTTGTAGTTTTGCAACAGCTGGAGGCACCCTGGTTGGGAAACACTGCCTTACATACTAATACACATTATACTCTCTCCTCCGCCTACCACACATTCGAGGTGCTGATGGGGAGCAGATAAAATTTTGGATACATTCACCCAAAGCCCTGAATCCCAAGGATCAAGTGTCCAGGGACAACATATGTTACGGTTTAGTTAGTGATGTTATCTGTAGATTCATTTAATGAAATGTAACACAATGTTTCTTTAAAGAAGCCCCATAGGTTATTATTAGAGAATGATATAGAGGTTCTTGTGTATGCCCTGTGCTTACCTGTTTTAGCTTATGTGACAGGCACAGGGTTTTCAGCCATATTGATTCTATTTCGGAACAGAATTTTTTTTTTTTTCATACTGCCTCCATTTCCCATGATTCCTCTGGCTTTGTAGAGTGAGAGGGTGGTGTCTGATCACTGCACCTGTTCATCTATTTAGCTGCTAGTGCTTTAGATCACCCAGGCGAATTGATTAGGCTCATAAGTGAGTTGGGGGTCAGTTCACATTATGCACAGTTTTGATGTGGTTTCTTATTCAGAGGGATTTTTTATGCGATTTATGCTCTAAAATTTTCTTTTTTTATTGCCATTTGCGATCTTAAGACAAACACAGCAAAAACAGAAAACACCCAGCAGAACACAGAATTAGGAGAGGTGTAAAACTACTATATATCCCGCTCCCAAAGAGATAGCAGCAGTATACAGATAGAGCTGGAGGGGAGGTGTATAACTGCTATATATCCTGATCCCATGGAGATAGCAGCAGTATACAGATAGAAATGGGAGGGGAGGAGTATAACTACTATATATCCTGATCCCATACAGATAGCAGCAGCAATATACAGATAGAGCTGGAGAGAAGGTGTATACCTACTATATATCCTTATCCTATAGAGATAGCAGCAGTATAGAGATTGAGCTGGGTGGGGATGTATACCTACTATATATCCTGATTCCATAGAGATAGCAGCAGCAGTATCAAGTTAGAGCCGGAGGGGAGGTGTATAACTTCTATATATTCTGATCTCATCGAGATGGCAGCAGCAATATACAGATAGAGCTAGAGGGGGTATGTATAACTATTATATGTCCTCATCCCATAGAGAAAGCAGCAGCAGTATACAGATAGAGCCGGAGGGGAGGTGTATAACTTCTATATATTCTGATCCCATAGAGATAGCAGCAGTATACAGATAGATCTGGAGGGGGTATGTATAACTACTATATATCCTCATCCCATAGCAGCAGCAGTATACAGATAGAGCTGAAGGTGAAGTGTATAATGACTATATATACTAATCCCATAGAGATAGCAGCAGCAGTATACAGATAGAGCCGGAGGGGAGGTGTATAACTTCTATATATTCTGATCCCATAGAAATAGCAGCAATATACAGATAGAGCTGGAGGGGGTATGTATAACTACTATATATCCTCATCCCATAGACATAGCAGCAGCAGTATACAGATAGAGCTGAAGGTGAAGTGTATAGTGACTATATATACTGATCCCATAGAGATAGCAGCAGCAGTATACAGATAGAGCTGGAGGGGAAGTGTATAATTAATATAAATATATATATATATATATATATATATATATATATATATACTGATCCCATAGAGATAACAGCAGTATACAGATAGAGCTGGAGGGGAGGTGTGCAGCCAAATATATATATATATATATATAGATAGATAGATAGATAGATATATACACATATATTCTACCTTTAGGGGGAGCTCACTGCATACAGATGTATACAGTATAGTGTTGAGAGCGAATTTTAGAAATTTGAATTTTTACCGCAAAATATCGGCATTTCGCGAATATTTAGAATATAGCGATATATATTCATAATGATGTTTACTGCGTAAAAAAAAAAAAAAGTGATCATCCCTCTCTGCTTCCATCTTGTGGTCCAAAGAAGGCTCCAATATTATTTACTGTGTGAGTCGGTATGGAGCGCGAATATTTCGTATATGCGAATATGCAAATATTCGCGAATATCGGCACTTCCAGAGGACACCGATCCCTCCCTTCGTCTAGGCGAAAGCTATAATTGCAAATGCGCACTATGCGAATTTCATTACGAATTTTCGCATGGAAAAAAAAAGGGAACAAACAGAGAATATGCGAATTTCGCGAACATAGGACGAATATTTGTCCATATATTCGCGAAATATCGCGAATTTGAATATGATCCCTTATACCGTAAAGCTTCTACTGAGATAATTGTTATTTGTATACCAGTGTTTCCCAACCAGGGTGCCTCCAGCTGTTGCAAAACTACAACTCCCAGCATGCCCGGACAGCCGTTGGCTGTCCGGGCATGCTGGAAGTTGTAGTTTTGCAACAGCTGGAGGATCCATGGTCAGAAAACACTGCTGTGTACATGTGTATGCTTCTTAGTTTGACCTTTGCACCCTACTGTTTTCAGGCAGGGTCCCCCTTCTGGACTGCAGTGGTAACGCAACAGTTAAAAACCGCAGCGTTGCAATAAGTCTCCGTTAATTCCTTTATTGCTATGGCGATAGTTCTGCGCAGATACGTCGGCCTCATCGCCAGACTCCGCAGCTCGTCCCCTCCAAGGGCAGAATGTGCGCAGAGGTCGCCCACTCCGGTAATGTAACCTCATCAGAGCGCCTTCCATGCTGATGTTCAGGGCGCCGCTTATGATTAATGCCGCTTGTCAGCCTGTTATCAAGATGATGAACTTGTTAGAACTGCGGCGTTTACCTCCTAAACCCGCGGAGGTGATTTCGTGTTCACGACATTGGAGTTCAATGAACCCGAGCGGGAAGCTCCGCTTATAACGTGAAGTGTCGCAGGCACCGTGCTCAGAGATGATCCTGAATCTTAAAGGGACCCGGTGATAATTTATTGGCTCTGAACATGATGTAGGACACAGCGCGGATTTTATTAATGTATAAAATAAATTTGGGCCAAGGTTACGCATAAAAAAAAAACAGCCATTTTATTCAGAATTTGGCTAAACATGTTTCGGGACTAGAGACCCTTACTCATAGCATTGTCTACTCAGTATATAAATAACTGTCATACTGAGTAGCAGCAGAAGTATACAAATAGAGCTGGAGGGGAGGTGTATAACTACTATATATCCTGATCCCACAGAGATAGCAGCAGTATACAGATAGAGCTGGAGGGGAGGTGTATAACTACTATATATCCTGATCCCACAGAGATAGCAGCAGTACACAGATAGAGAAGGAGGGGAGGTGTATAACTACTATATATCATATATCCTGATCCCATAGAGATAGCAGCAGTATACAGATAGAGAAGGAGGGGAGGTGTATAACTACTATATATCCTGATCCCATAGAGATATCAGCAGTATACAGATAGAGCTGGAGGGGAGGTGTATAACTACTATATATCCTGATCCCACAGAGATAGCAGCAGTATACAGATAGAGCTGGAGGAGAGGTGTATAACTACTATATATCCTGATCCCATAGAGATAGCAGCAGTATACAGATAGAGAAGGAGGGGAGGTGTATAACTACTATATATCCTGATCCCATAGAGATAGCAGCAGTATAACTGCTATATATCCTGATCCCATAGAGATAGCAGCAGTATACAGATAGAGCTGGAGGGGAGGTGTATAACTACTACATATCCTGATTCCATAGAGATAGAAGCAGCAGTAAACAGATAAAGCAGGAGGGGAGGTTAATAACTACTATATCTCCTGATCCCATAGAGAAAGCAGCAGTATATAGATAGAGCTGGGAGAGGAGGTGTATAACTACTTTATATCCTGATCCCATAGAGATAGCAGCAGTATACAGATAGAGCTGGAGGGGAGTTGTATAACTACTATATATCCTGATCCCATAGAGATAGCAGCAGTATACAGAGAGAGCTGGAGGGGAGGTGTATAACTTCTATATATCCTGATCCCATAGAGATAGCAGCAGTATACAGATAGAGCTGGAGGGGAGGTGTATAAGGCTGGGTCCACACTACGTTTTGTCCCATACGGGAGCGCATACGGCAGGAGGGAGCTAAAACCACGGTTTTAGGTCCGGTTGTAAAAGCGCATACGGCGCAAAAATGAGCCGACCGGACCGAACGTTTCACTCCGGTCGGCTCATTGAAGTGAATGGCATACGGGAGCGCATACGGTGACATACGGGAGCGCGAGGTTTTAGCTCCCTCCTGCCGTATGCGCTCCCGTATGGGACAAAACGTAGTGTGGACCCAGCCTAACTACTATATATACTGATCCCATAGAGATAGCAGCAGTATACAGATAGAGCGGAAGGGGAGGTGTATAACTACTATATATCCTGATCCCATAGCAGCAGCAGTATACAGATAGAGCTGGGAGGGGAGGTGTATGACTATAGTATTGTATGGTATTATTATATTGTTCTCTATAGTATTGTATGGTATTATTATATCATAGTCTGTAGTATTGTATGGTATTATTATATTGTAGTCTATAGTATTGTATAGTATTATTATACTGTAGTCTATAGTATTGTATGGTATTATTATATTGTAGTCTATAGTATTGTATAGTATTATTATACTGTAGTCTATAGTATTGTATGGTATTATTATATTGTAGTCTATAGTATTGTATGGTATTATGATATTGTAGTCTATAGTATTGTATGGTATTATTATATTGTAGTCTATAGTATTGTATGGTATTATTATATTGTAGTCTATAGTATTGTATAGTATTATTATATTGTAGTCTATAGTATTGTATAGTATTATTATATTGTAGTCTATAGTATTGTATGGTATTATTATATTGTAGTCTATAGTATTGTATGGTTTTATTATATTGTAGTCTATAGTATTGTATAGTATTATTATATTGTAGTCTATAGTATTGTATAGTATTATTATATTGTAGTCTATAGTATTGTATAGTATTATTATATTGTTCTCTATAGTATTATATGGTATTATTATATTGTAGTCTATAGTATTGTATAGTATTATTATATTGTTCTCTATAGTATTGTATAGTATTATTATATTGTAGTCTATAGTATTGTATAGTATTATTATATTGTAGTCTATAGTATTATATAGTATTATTATATTGTAGTCTATAGTATTGTATGGTATTATTATATTGTAGTCTATAGTATTGTATGGTATTATGATATTGTAGTCTATAGTATTGTATGGTATTATTATATTGTAGTCTATAGTATTGTATAGTATTATTATATTGTAGTCTATAGTATTGTATAGTATTATTATATTGTAGTCTATAGTATTGTATGGTATTATGATATTGTAGTCTATAGTTTTGTATAGTATTATTATATTGTAGTCTATAGTATTGTATAGTATTATTATATTGTAGTCTATAGTATTGTATAGTATTATTATATTGTAGTCTATAGTATTGTATGGTATTATTATATTGTAGTCTATAGTATTGTATAGTATTATTATATTGTAGTCTATAGTATTGTATAGTATTATTATATTGTAGTCTATAGTATTGTATAGTATTATTATATTGTAGTCTATAGTATTGTATAGTATTATTATATTGTAGTCTATAGTATTGTATAGTATTATTATATTGTAGTCTATAGTATTGTATAGTATTATTATATTGTAGTCTATAGTATTGTATGGTATTATTATATTGTAGTCTATAGTATTGTATAGTATTATTATATTGTAGTCTATAGTATTGTATGATATTATGATATTGTAGTCTATAGTATTGTATGGTATTATTATATTGTAGTCTATAGTATTGTATAGTATTATTATATTGTAGTCTATAGTATTGTATAGTATTATTATATTGTAGACCTTATTATCATATGGTATTAGCATTGCATTCTATGACATTTTTACATACTGTATTATATTATGTATTATATTATGATATTGTAGTATATACTATGGTATGATTGTATTTGTGTGTAGTTATTTTACTCTTTTATGTACGGTATAATGATATTGTAGTCTATTCTATTGTACTGTATGGTATTATTGCATTTATTTTCCATTTGTATGTATGACATATTAATTGTACTGTAGTCTTTTTTGTAGTATGGTTGTATTTGTATTTAATTGTACTACTCTTTTATGTACGGTATTATGATATTGTAGTCTTTTCTGTAGTATGGTTGTATTTGTATTTAGTTGTATTACTCATTTATGTACGGTATTATGATATTGTAGTCTTTTCTGTAGTATGGTTGTATTTGTATTTAGTTGTATTACTCTTTTATGTACGGTATTATGATATTGTAGTCTTTTCTGTAGTATGGTTGTATTTGTATTTAATTGTATTACTCATTTATGTACGGTATTATGATATTGTAGTCTTTTCTGTAGTATGGTTGTATTTGTATTTAATTGTATTACTCTTTTATGTACGGTATTATGATATTGGAGACTATTCTATTGTACTGTATGGTATTAGTATTCTATTATATTTTTATGCATGACTTAATGATATTGTAGTCTACAGTATTGTATGGAATCAGTATTGTATTCTATTACATTTTTATGTTGCACTGTATACGGTAGAGTCGTTCTGCATTTACTGTATTATTGTATTGGATTTATTATTGTTCATAAAGAATTGTGTGGGAATTAGTCATTTCCATTTCAATATGTCACTCCAGGCAAAACTAATATGTATGTATATATATATATATATATATATATATATATATATAATGGCGGTCTACATATCCACAGTTACATCTGCCTGATCGGAGCCGTTCCGGAGACCCCCAGCTGCCCCCTATGGGCTCCCATACCGTATCTTATTACATCAGCAATGACATGGGCCACATGGGAGTCAGTCCAAGTGATTACCCCCCCCCCCCCCCCAGCTGCTCCGCATCACATGACAATGATGACTACTCCCCCCACTGGACACTCATAGGACACTGGGGATGATGGATTACTACCAGCTGCTGGTTTTACCACCTTAGCAGAATCAGACCCCGTGCCTTCAGGCATGTTGTGGCAAGCACACAAAAAGTGTGGCAATTTGTGTTAAAGGGGTATTCCAGGAAAAAAAATTGTATCAACTGGCTCCAGAAAGTTAAACAGATTTGTAAATTACTTCTATTAAAAAAATCTTAATCCTTCCATTAATTATTAGCTGCTCTAGTTGAGTTTGTTATTTTCCGTCTGGCAACAGTGCTCTCTGCTGACATCTCTGCTTGTCTCGGGAACTGCACAGAGTAGAAGAGGTTTGCTATGGGGATTTGCTTCTACTCTGGACAGTTCCCGAGACAGTTGCCATCAGAGAGCACTTGGACAGAAAAGAACAACTCAACTTCAGCAGCTAATAAGTACTGAAAGGATTAAGATTTTTTTAATAGAAGTAATTTACAAATCTGTTTAACTTTCTGGAGTCAGTTGAGATATATATATATATATAAGTTTTCTGCCACAGTGTATACAAGCTGATTGACAAGTCATCCATCCAAAAGTGACCCCAATTTTACTTACAAGGGCAGCATTGTATCCAAAAGAGATTTCCTTCCTATTCTTTATATGGAAAGTCTTATGGTCACCATGAGTGTTCTCCAAACTGTAGCCCTCCAGATGTTATAAAACTACAACTACCAGCATGCCCTGGCAACTATCAATATGGTAGCCCATGCTGAAGGCTGTCCAGGCATGCTGGGAGTTGTAGTTTTGCAACAGCTGGAGACACTCTGGTTGGGAAATACTACTCTGAGCATTTCTGTTGGTCTCCCATCCACTGCACAGACCATGATACCGGCTGCTTAGCATGCTGGGAATTGTAGTTTTTCAACAGCTGAAGGCACACTGGAGGTAAACTTATCCCCTATGTTTATATCTCATAGCAACAGAGACCACCCGAACAGAGTAGTGGACATGTTCCTGCTCTGGGACACCACAAATGTCTTCCAGCCCCTCAAGCACCTTGTGTCTCATCTAAAAAAAAAACATTTAAACAATGGTCTCCAAACTGTGGACCTCCAGCTGTTGCAAAACTGCAACTTCCAGCATGCCCGGACAGCCGTGCAGGACTGGACTTACCATTCGGTATTTCTGGCAAATGCTGGATTGGCCAGGTACCTCAGTGGGGCGCTCTCCTGTGTCTCCTCCCAGTCTTTTCCTGCACCTCACGGCCTGACATGGATGTAGTAGACTGTGTAGTATAGCGTGTGAGACTACACACCCGAGACCTCTAGTCCCCAGGGAGACCCTACCTCTTCAATGTCGCTGCAGGGGGTCCTCATTGTGGGCTCATACTGGGCCACTTAGGAACTAATATATCCCCAGATGGGCCACTGAGCTCATTTTAGGATTTTTCTGTTTTTTTCATAAGTTCGGCAAAACCGCCACAACAGGTATAATGCTGCATCACAAACACATATGAAAGGTCCTGCAGTGCAGAGAGATGGTGAGAGATGACCTGGAAGGTAGTGGGGAAGTATAGGCGTCTGTGAGGAGGGGGGGGGCATGGAAAGGAGTCTGTGAGGAGGAGGAAGACCAGTCTGCTGGAGAAAAGGAGAACCATAGGGAGTAGTCTGTGAGATGGAGGGTTGAAAGGGTCCAGTCTATAAGAGATGGGATGCATAATTATCAGTCTGTGGGGGAAAGAAGGTGGAGTACCAAGGAGAGCAGCAGTCTGTGAGATGGGGGATATAAGGGAGACAATGGGAAATTGGCTGTGAGAATGGTGGGTTAAAGCAGACCAATCAGTAGAAGAAGGGATGTCGAGGAAAGAAGGGGGAACCGTGGGGAGCAGTCTGTGAGATGGGGCAGACCAGTCTGTGGGGGAGAGAAGGGGAACCATGGGTAGTAGTCTGTGAAATGGGGCAGACCAGTCTGTGGGGGAGAGAAGGGGAACCATGGGTAGTAATCTGTGAGATGGGAGAGACCAGTCTGTGGGGGAGAGAAGGGGAACCATGGGTAGTAGTCTGTGAGATGGGGCAGACCAGTCTGTGGGGGAGAGAAGGGGAACCATGGGTAGTAATCTGTGAGATGGGGCAGGCCAGTCTGTGGGGGAGAGAAGGGGAACCATGGGTAGTAGTCTGTGAGATGGGAGAGACCAGTCTGTGGGGGAGAGAAGGGGAACCATGGGTAGTAATCTGTGAGATGGGAGAGACCAGTCTGTGGGGCAGAGAAGGGGAACCATGGGTAGTAATCTGTGAGATGGGAGAGACCAGTCTGTGGGGGAGAGAAGGGGAACCATGGGTAGTAGTCTGTGAGATGGGGCAGGCCAGTCTGTGGGGGAGAGAAGGGGAACCATGGGTAGTAATCTGTGAGATGGGGCAGACCAGTCTGTGGGGGAGAGAAGGGGAACCATGGGTAGTAATCTGTGAGATGGGGCAGGCCAGTCTGTGGGGAGAGAAGGGGAACCATGGGTAGTAATCTGTGAGATGGGGCAGGCCAGTCTGTGGGGAAGAGAAGGGGAACCATGGGTAGTAGTCTGTGAGATGGGAGAGACCAGTCTGTGGGGGAGAGAAGGGGAACCATGTGTAGTAATCTGTGAGATGGGGCAGGCCAGTCTGTGGGGGAGAGAAGGGGAACCATGGGTAGTAATCTGTGAGATGGGGCAGGCCAGTCTGTGGGGGAGAGAAGGGGAACCATGGGTAGTAGTCTGTGAGATGGGAGAGACCAGTCTGTGGGGGAGAGAAGGGGAACCATGGGTAGTAATCTGTGAGATGGGAGAGACCAGTCTGTGGGGCAGAGAAGGGGAACCATGGGTAGTAGTCTGTGAGATGGGGCAGGCCAGTCTGTGGGGGAGAGAAGGGGAACCATGGGTAGTAGTCTGTGAGATGGGAGAGACCAGTCTGTGGGGGAGAGAAGGGGAACCATGGGTAGTAATCTGTGAGATGGGAGAGACCAGTCTGTGGGGCAGAGAAGGGGAACCATGGGTAGTAATCTGTGAGATGGGACAAGCCAGTCTGTGGGGGAGAGAAGGGGAACCATGGGTAGTAATCTGTGAGATGGGAGAGACCAGTCTGTGGGGCAGAGAAGGGGAACCATGGGTAGTAATCTGTGAGATGGGAGAGACCAGTCTGTGGGGGAGAGAAGGGGAACCATGGGTAGTAATCTGTGAGATGGGGCAGGCCAGTCTGTGGGGAGAGAAGGGGAACCATGGGTAGTAATCTGTGAGATGGGGCAGGCCAGTCTGTGGGGGAGAGAAGGGGAACCATGGGTAGTAATTTGTGAGATGGGAGAGACCAGTCTGTGGGGCAGAGAAGGGGAACCATGGGTAGTAATCTGTGAGATGGGGCAGACCAGTCTGTGAGGGAGAGAAGGGGAACCATGGGTAGTAATCTGTGAGATGGGGCAGACCAGTCTGTGAGGGAGAGAAGGGGAACCATGGGTAGTAGTCTGTGAGATGGGGCAGGCCAGTCTGTGGGGGAGAGAAGGGGAACCATGGGTAGTAATTTGTGAGATGGGAGAGACCAGTCTGTGGGGGAGAGAAGTGGAACCATGGGTAGTAGTCTGTGAGATGGGGCAGACCAGTCTGTGGGGGAGAGAAGGGGAACCATGGGTAGTAATCTGTGAGATGGGGCAAACCAGTCTGTGGGGGAGAGAAGGGGAAACATGGGTAGTAGTCTGTGAGATGGGAGAGACCAGTCTGTGGGGGAAAGAAGGGGAACCATGGGTAGTAGTCTGTGAGATGGGGCAGGCCAGTCTGTGGGGGAGAGAAGGGGAACCATGGGTAGTAATTTGTGAGATGGGAGAGACCAGTCTGTGGGGCAGAGAAGGGGAACCATGGGTAGTAATCTGTGAGATGGGGCAAGCCAGTCTGTGGGGGAGAGAAGGGGAACCATGGGTAGTAATCTGTGAGATGGGAGAGACCAGTCTGTGGGGCAGAGAAGGGGAACCATGGGTAGTAATCTGTGAGATGGGGCAGACCAGTCTGTGAGGGAGAGAAGGGGAACCATGGGTAGTAGTCTGTGAGATGGGGCAGGCCAGTCTGTGGGGGAGAGAAGGGGAACCATGGGTAGTAATTTGTGAGATGGGAGAGACCAGTCTGTGGGGGAGAGAAGTGGAACCATGGGTAGTAGTCTGTGAGATGGGGCAGACCAGTCTGTGGGGCAGAGAAGGGGAACCATGGGTAGTAATCTGTGAGATGGGGCAAACCAGTCTGTGGGGGAGAGAAGGGGAACCATGGGTAGTAGTCTGTGAGATGGGGCAGGCCAGTCTGTGGGGGAGAGAAGGGGAACCATGGGTAGTAATCTGTGAGATGGGAGAGACCAGTCTGTGGGGGAGAGAAGGGGAACCATGGGTAGTAGTCTGTGAGATGGGGCAGACCAGTCTGTGGGGGAGAGAAGGGGAACCATGGGTAGTAGTCTGTGAGATGGGGCAGACCAGCCTGTGGGGGAGAGAAGGGGAACCATGGGGGCAGACTGTGAGTTGGGGGGCAGACAAGTCTGTGGGGGAGAGAAGGGGAACCATGAAGTAGTCTGTACGATAGGGTGGGGAGGAGTTTGTGAGGAAGGGAGAAGACCAGTCTGTGGGAGAGAAGGAAAACTATGAGGAGTAGTCTGTGAGATGGAGGGTTTAGGGGAACAGTCTATGAGAAATGGGATGCATAGAGATCAGTCTGTGGGGAACAGAAGGCAGAGTATCACGGACAGTAGCAGTCTGTGAGATGGGGGAGACCAATCAGTGGGGATATAAGAGAAACAATGGAGAGTAGGCAGTAAGAATGGTGAGATAATCTGTGGGAGAAGGGATGCATGGAAACCTGTCTATGGGGAAGAGAAGGGGAATCATGGGGAGCAGTCTGTGAGATTAGGCAGACCAGTCAATGGGGGAGAGAAAGGGAACCATGGGGTAGTCTGTGAGATAGGGTGGACATGGGGACCAGTCTGAAGTACAGTATATGAGGATATGGGGCAGCTCTGTAGGTACAGTAATGGGGGCACATGGGGTGGCCTCAAGCTCAGTGCTGTTCACTTACAATAAACAGACCCAGTCTGGCCCAATGATATCTGGAGGCATTAATGCCATGTCAGTGGGGCACTGAGGAAGTGGATGGATCCCGCAATGACTATGTAGGATATCTGTGGGGTTAGGCCGAGCCAAGTTACAGATATTCAAATATATTGCACAAAACCAGACCCATGATGTCACAATGTGGCGGAAGTGCACTGGTCGGGATCTTCATGGATGACCCTAAGGAAATTAATATAAGGTGGAGTTGCCCTTTAAGCCTTTGGCTCCCGTTATTGGGCACTGTTTAATGATAAATCATTTCACATCTTCGTCTAGTTCCAGAATAAAGCGGAGAGCGAGGTTTTGTTTTCTGTGTCGGCGAACTTACAGTAATATTGGCTCGTAGCGAACCTCGTGGCTCGGCCGGTGATTACTTTAGTCTGCGTAAATTAGTTCAGCTTTCCAAGGGCTCTGGTTGCCTGGAAAATTCTGGGATGACAGTCTTGGGTCTCCTAGGTCTGTATCCACCTTTTCCAGGCAACTGGAGCCCTTGGAAAGCTGAACTAATTTACGCAGACTAAAGTAATCAAGGGCCGAGCCACGAGGTTCGCTACGAGCCAATTTACTGTAAGTTCGCCCAACTCTAGTGTCGGCGTCTGACATCCATCAAACACTAATGGACAATCTCCGTACAGGAGGAAGATGGATGGGGCCGCGCTTTATAGACAACACAAAAAATCTCCCAACACTTACAAGTAATTTGTTAATGGCTCCGATAATGCAAACTGGAATGACTGGTGTATGAAATCACTCCGGAGCCGTCACTCAGGGATGTATAACCTGCCACGACGAATAACTTTACATCCCATTACCATAAGACGGAAGCGGCGGGTGCGGGGGAGTACAGCGGGGTCCCACAGCGGCTCAATAGTGGAAACACCACTACCGTATTTTTCGCCCTATAGGACGCTCCGGCATATAAGACGCGCCCAATTTTAAATGAGGAAAATCTAGAATACAATGTAAAGTATAGGTCACAGTGATCTTCAACCAGCGGGCCTTCAGATGTTGCAAAACTACAACTCCCAGCATGCCCGGACAGCCGTTGGCTGTCCGGGCATGCCGGGAGTTGTAGTTTTGCAACATCTGGAGGTCTGCAGGTTGAAGACCACTGGTATAGGAGATAGTACTCACGTGTCCCCGCCGCTTCGGACCCGTCACCGCTGCCCTGGATGTCGCCCTCCATCGCTGTCCCCGGGGTGTCCCCGTCTCTCCGGAACGCCTCTGCTGCCCAGTATATCCTCGCTCTCCGTCGCCGCCATCATGTCGCCACGCACGCCGCTACGCACGCCGCTCCTATTGGATGACGGGACGGCGTGCGTGACGACGAAAGAGAGCGCCGGCCATGCAGGGGATCCCGGCACGGACCAGACACCGAGGAGGCAGGTAAGGTCCCTACCGGTGCAGCCGGGTTAGTGTCACTTTCCATTCAGACGCGGCGGTCAGCTTTGATCGCCGCGTCTGAAGGGTTAATACAGGGCATCACCGCGATCGGTGATGTCCTGTATCAGCCGCGGGTCCCGGCTGTTGATGGCCGCAGGGACCGCCGCGATAGGTGTGTATTCGCCGTATAAGACGCACCAACTTTCCCCCCCCCACAGTTTTGGGGAAGAAAAAGTGCGTCTTATAGAGGGAAAAAAACGGATAATGGGGCCTATAATAGGGATCATTCACACTGGTTGAATGGGTTGTCCAGGATTGAAATAAAAAGGTTGGCTTTTTTTTTTTCTTAGGAAACAGCGCCACTCTTGTCCATAGGCTGCAGCAGGAATTGCACTTTAGCCATATTCCAAGGAGCTGAGCTGCAATACTAAACATGACCCATGGACAAGATAGGTGCAATTGCTAATGTTCTATAAATAAAACAACACACATTTATACATTAGCGGGTTTAGGGGTTCATAACAACCCTCCTGGTAACAGCCCTGGTGGTCTTGAGTGGTATAGGGGTTAAAATCTAATAACACTAATGTCCTTTAGTGGTGATGAAGCTTATCCTATAATCCGTGGTCCTCTAAGGTGACAAGGAGTTAACATCTTATATCCCTGGTGGTCTAGAGAAGTTTATCGATTAATACAAAATAACCCTGGACATCTAAGTGATATAAAATATCCCTGGTGGTCTAGAGTGGTAAAGGGGTTAATATCTCATCGTAACCCCAGTGTTCTTTAGTAGTGATGAGCCTAATGTTAGTATCCCTGTCTAGGGGTTTGTATGGGTAATAACCTAATATCCTTGGTGATCTATAGTGGTGAAGGGGTTAATATCTAATAATCTTAGTATTCTTTAGTGGCAGTGAAGCTAATTTTAAAGCTCATGGTGTTCTTGGGTAGCTGAGGGTTAATATCTAATATCTAAAGGGGGAAAGGGTTTAATATCTTAACCCCAGTGTTCTTTAGAGGCAATGAGACTAATTATAATATCCCTGTAGGTCTAGGGTAGGTATGTGTATTTACCTAAAATCCCTGGTTGTTTAGGGTAGGTATGGGTATTTACCTAATATCCTTGGGGGTTTAGGGTAGGTATAGATAATTACCTTACATCCCCGGTGGTTAAGGGTAGGTATGGGTATTTACCTAATATCCCTGGTGGTTTACGGTGGGTATGGGTAATTACCTAATATCCCTGGTGGTTTAGGGTAGGTATGGGTATTTACCTAATATCCCTGGTGGTTTACGGTGGGTATGGGTAATTACCTAATATCCCTGGTGGTTTAGGGTAGGTATGGGTATTTACCTAATATCCCTGGTGGTTTAGGGTGGGTATGGGTAATTACCTAATATCCCTGGTGGTTTAGGGTAGGTATGGGTATTTACCTAATATCCCTGGTGGTTTAGGGTAGGTATGGGTATTTACCTAATATCCCTGGTGGTTTAGGGTAGGTATGGGTAATTACCTAATATCCCTGGTGGTTTAGGGTAGGTATGGGTATTTACCTAATATCCCTGGTGGTTTAGAGTAGGTATGGGTAATTACCTTACATCCCTGGTGGTTAAGGGTGGGTATGGGTAATTACCTAATATCCCTGGTGGTTTAGGGTAGGTATGGGTAATTACCTTATATCCCTGGTGGTTTAGGGTAGGTATGGGTAATTACCTTACATCCCTGGTGGTTAAGGGTGGGTATGGGTAATTACCTAATATCCCTGGTGGTTTAGGGTAGGTATGGGTAATTACCTTATATCCCTGGTGGTTTAGGGTAGGTATGGGTATTTGCCTAATATCCCTGGTGGTTTACAGTAGGTATGGGTATTTATCTGATATCCCTGGTGGTTTAGGGTAGGTATGGGTAATTACCCAATATCCCTGGGGGCTTGGGGGTAGGTATGGGTAATTACCTTATATCTGTGGTGGTTTAGGGTCGGTATGGGTATTTACCTAATATTCCTGGAGGTCTAAGGTAGGTATGGGTAATTACTTAATATCCCTGGTGGTTTAGGGTCGGTATGGGTAATTACCTTATATCCCTGGTGGTTTATGGTCGGTATGGGTATTTACCTAATATCCCTGGTGGTTTAGGGTAGGTATGGGTAATTACTTAATATCCCTGGTGGTTTAGGGTAGGAATGGGTATTTACCTAATATCCCTGGTGGTTTAGGGTAGGTATGGGTATTTACCTAATATCCCTGGTGGTTTAGGGTAGGTATGGGTATTTACCCAATATCCCTGGTGTTTTAGGGTAGGTATGGGTATTTACCTTATATCCCTGGTGGTTTAGAGTAGGTATGGTAAATTACCTAATATCCCTGGTGGTTTAGGGTAGGTATGGGTATTTACCTTATATCCCTGGTGGTTTAGGGTAGGTATGGGTATTTACCTTATATCCCTGGTGGTTTAGGGTCGATATGGGTAATTACCCAATATCCCTGGAGGTCTGGGGTGAGAGCTAGAATAGATTTCAGAAGTGTGGGGCACTGGGCAGCCGCTGCTGAGCTGTAATTATTAACCCCTTAAGGACAAGGCCAATTTTCTTTTCTTTTTGTGTGTGTTTTATTGGGCTGCCCAGGCATGTTGCGAGATGTAGTTTTGCAACAGCTGGAGGCACGCTGGTCGGGAAACACCGGAATTGGCCCCATTTACTGACAGCAAGCAGGGATCTAGACGCAAGAATTACATTAATATTTTCAGAACTTTTCGATGTGTAATGACTGAGATTTATTGTTACAGAAAAATAAAAAATAACATTTTTGTAGAGACCGGAGGAGAAGCAAAGTGTCAGCTCCTTCTGTCTATTATGTATCAGACGTCTATGAAACATTCAGCTCCCAGGAATGAGACATCTCAGAACACTGTCACCCTCATCATACTGATGCGGAGAGTCTTATGTCAGCTGCAAAACTACAACCCCCAGCATGCCCTGACAGCAAAGTTGTTTCTTTGTAATGCGTAGTCTCTAACTTCATATGAACAAACTGGCAGAGGTCAGGACCCCAATGGTTTTCACTATGATTAAAGGGGTATATATATATATATATATATATATATATATAAAAACTTTATATATATATATATATATATATATAGATAGATAGATAGATAGATAGATATATATATATATATATCAACTGGCTCCAGAAAGTTAAACAGATTTGTAAATTACTATTAAAAAAATCTTAATCCTTCCAGTACTTATGAGCTGCTGAAGTTGAGTTGTTCTTGTCTGTCTAAGTGCTCTCTGATGACACCTGTCTTGGGAACTGTCCAGAGTAGAGGCAACTCCCCATAGCAAACCTCTTCTACTTGTGCAGTTCCCGAGACAAGCAGAGATGTCAGCAGAGAGAGCACTGTTGCCAGACAGAAAAGAACAAACTCAACAGGTATCTTATTAACCACTGGGACCCCTTCCCCACAATGGAGATCCCTTTACATAGTTCCAAGATGAACTATGTTGGATTCAGGGTGTAATTCCTGCAATGGCCACATGGGAGCATTGTCACTCAAAATCAGAGATGAGCCCAGGAACTTTCCCCCAGGCTTACACATCAGGCTAACCCTGCTATTCACAGCCATGGCTTGCCGGCAATTGTGGGGTTTCCCAGGCAAGAGCAGGAAATGTTTCTGTATGTGTGCCAAAGGTCGCTCTGCTTTTGCAAGGAGAAGTGCTGGTCCCGAGCAATGTTTTCCAACCAGGGTTCCTCCAGCTGTTGCAAAACTATAACTCCCAGCATGCCTGGACAGCCTTCAGCATGTGTGCCAAAAGTCAATCTGTTTTTGCAAGTGAAAATGTTGGAAAGTAAGTATGTTGTGTATGTATATATATATATATATATATATATATATATATATATATATATATATATTTTTTTTTTTTTTTTTTTTTTTTTTTTTTTTACTTCATAAGATGGTTAATGAGGGTAATGACTCAGGGTATTTTAAATTCAATAAATACGTTTTTTTTTTTTAAGCCAAATGTACTTTCTGGTGCTATTTGTAATGAAAAAATGAACTTTGTAAACTTTTAGAACTTTCAGTGACGGAGAAGTCATATCAGCTGGGGACACAGTTTTCAGTCTCATTGGAATAGTGAAAATGTTGCATAGTCTTTTATTTTACAGTAATTCCTGTATGTACCTATAGATAGTGGAAGAACCCAAGAGGGAAGACGACTTTCTAAGAGATTCTCTGATCTTCATTCATTATGGAATAGACAATTCCATAGAGGACTATGAGACACATGTATTATACACAGCGTGGGGAAAGGAAACGTTATATGTACCCTGCAATGTCCAACTTCTGGGACTTCTCAGCTGAGAGCAGGACGAGCTATGTACAATGTATCAGTCTGGAGTCCAGGATGTTTAGCTCACAGAGCATTGTCTATAGACTGGATACAATTGTATCACTTCTCAGCTGAGAGCAGGACGAGCTATGTACAATGTATCAGTCTGGAGTCCAGGATGTTTAGCTCACAGAGCATTGTCTATAGACTGGATACAATTGTATCACTTCTCAGCTGAGAGCAGGACGAGCTATGTACAATGTATCAGTCTGGAGTCCAGGATGTTTAGTTCACAGAGCATTGTCTAGACTGGATACAATTGTATCACTTCTCAGCTGAGAGCAGGACTAGCTATGTACAATGTATCAGTCTGGAGTCCAGGATGTTTAGCTCACAGAGCATTGTCTAGACTGGATACAATTGTATCACTTCTCAGCTGAGAGCAGGACTAGCTATGTACAATGTATCAGTCTGGAGTCCAGGATGTTTAGCTCACAGAGCATTGTCTATACTGGATACAATTGTATCACTTCTCAGCTGAGAGCAGGACTAGCTATGTACAATGTATCAGTCTGGAGTCCAGGATGTTTAGCTCACAGAGCATTGTCTAGACTGGATACAATTGTATCACTTCTCAGCTGAGAGCAGGACTAGCTATGTACAATGTATCAGTCTGGAGTCCAGGATGTTTAGCTCACAGAGCATTGTCTAGACTGGATACAATTGTATCACTTCTCAGCTGAGAGCAGGACTAGCTATGTACAATGTATCAGTCTGGAGTCCAGGATGTTTAGCTCACAGAGCATTGTCTAGACTGGTTACAATTGTATCACTTCTCAGCTGAGAGCAGGACTAGCTATGTACAATGTATCAGTCTGGAGTCCAGACTGTTTAGCTCACAGAGCATTGTCTATACTGGATACAATTGTATCACTTTTCAGCTGAGAGCAGGACTAGCTATGTACAATGTATCAGTCTGGAGTCCAGGATGTTTAGCTCACAGAGCATTGTCTAGACTGGATACAATTGTCTCAATTTCTCAGCTGAGAGCAGGACTAGCTATGTACAATGTATCAGTCTGGAGTCCAGGATGTTTAGCTCACAGAGCATTGTCTAGACTGGATACAATTGTATCACTTCTCAGCTGGGAGCAGGACTAGCTATGTACAATGTATCAGTCTGGAGTCCAGGATGTTAAGCTCACAGAGCATTGTCTAGACTGGATACAATTGTATCACTTCTCAGCTGAGAGCGGGACTATCATGTACAATGTATCAGTCTGGAGTCCAGGATGTTTAGCTCACAGAGCATTGTCTAGACTGGATACAATTGTATCACTTCTCAGCTGAGGGCAGGACTAGCTATGTACAATGTATCAGTCTGAAGTCCAGGCTTTTTAGCTCACAGAGCATTGTCTAGACTGGATACAATTGTATCACTTCTCAGCTGAGAGCAGGACTAGCTATGTACAATGTATCAGTCTGGAGTCCAGGATGTTTAGCTCACAGAGCATTGTATAGACTGGATACAATTGTATCACTTGTCAGTTGAGAGCAGGACTAGCTATGCACAATGTATCAGTCTGGAGTCCAGGATGTTTAGCTCACAGAGCATTGTTGTGACTGGATACAATTGTATCACTTCTCAGCTGAGAGCAGGACTAGCTATGTACAATGTATTAGTCTGGAGTCCAGGATGTTTAGCTCACAGAGCATTGTCTAGACTGGATACAATTGTATATACTTCTCAGCCGAGAGCAGGACGAGCTATGTACAATGTATCAGTCTGGAGTCCATATAATCTCTCAGTCTTTTGTCAGGATGTGAAGTGTCTTCCTCTTCCCTGTGATTGAATCCTATCAGCATTTCACTAGACTGATCCAATTACATGGCGGTCCGGCGCAGCGCTCCTCACTCAGCCGTGGCGTTGGGCTCTCCAATCTGCGTCTCCCCGATGACCTCTGTCAGTCTCCATGTCACCTTCTCCTCCTGAGATGTGCTGAGCTTCTCCCCCTACCTTCTCCATGTCTGCTCAGGAATGCTGTTTTATGCTGTTTTTATGCTGTTTTATGCTGTTTTATGCTGTTTTATGCTGTTTTATGCTGTTTTAGCAGACCCCCCCCTTCCCCCAAACCTTCTTAAGTCGTTCCACTAAAATCATCGGTAATCGTTACATTTTACATCAAAGCTCCGCAATCCATAGCACTCTGAGTGAGATGTTCTGTACCCGATGCACCTCCGGCTGGTGGACGGTCTTGGGCGTCAATTACGGATCGCAGTGAAAACAACAGATCTCGCGAAAGTCAGAAAACAATCGCAACGTATTAAGAGTTCTCTAAAATTTTACCCCCATAATGCAAGGTCAAGCAAGGTCAGAGTCAATTCGAGGACCCATCAATAGGATACACTTTAAAGCACAGTCGCCTATGGCTTTCCGGTGGCTGCAAAACTACTACTCCCATTATGGCAGGATGGGAGTTGTAGTTTTGCAACAGCAGGGGGGAGCAGCAGGTTGGTGAATGCTGGTAGAAAGCTAAGATGCGCAAATTTGTGGAATATCGCTATAAGGGTACGTTCACACGGCAGATTTTTTGCGGGTTTTCTGCTGCGTATTTGAAAGGGGGCAGGCTCTTCTCGGCTGTCCGCAGCAGATTTTCCGCAGTAGAATTTACGGTACGGAAAATCCGCCGCAGTCCCTAGTGACTTCAATGGGGCCTGCGGCGGATTTTCCGCAGCGTAAATTTCGCTGTGGAAAATCTGCTGCGCACAGCCGAGAAGAGCCCGCCCCCTTTCAAATACGCAGCGGAAAATCCGCAATAAAATCTGCCCGTGTGAATGTAACCTTAAACAGTATTTTCGAACCCAGTGCTTCCTAACTAGAGTGCCTCCAGCTGTTGCAAAACTACAACTCAGGAGTTGTAGTTTTGCAACAGCTGGAGGCACACTGGTCGGAAAACACTACTCTGAGCATTGCTGTTGGTCTCCCATCCACTGCCCAGACCATGATACCTGCTGCTTAGCAATGCTGGGAGTTGTAATTTTGCAACAGCTGGAGGCACCCTGGTTGGAAAACACTACTCTGAGCATTGCTTTTGGTCTCCCATCCACCGCCCAGACCATGATACCTGCTGCTTAGCAATGCTGGGATTTGTAGTTTTGCAACAGCTGGAGGCACACTGGTTGGAAAACACTACTCTGAGCATTGCTGTTGGTCTCCCATCCACTTCCCAGACCATGATACCTGCTGCTTAGCATTCTGGGAGTTGTAGTTTTGCAACAGCTGGAGGCACCCTGGTTGGAAAACACTACTCTGAGCATTGCTGTTGGTCTCCCATCCACCGCCCAGACCATGATACCTGCTGCTTAGCAATGCTGGGAGTTGTAGTTTTGCAACAGCTGGAGGCACGCTGGTTGGAAAACACTACTCTGAGCATTGCTGTTGGTCTCCCATCCACTGCCCAGACCATGATACCTGCTGCTTAGCAATGCTGGGAGTTGTAGTTTTGCAACAGCTGGAGGCACACTGGTTGGAAAACACTGCACTGATCATCGTTGTTGGTCTCCCATCCACTGCCCAGGCCATGATACCTGCTGCTTAGCATGCTGGGAGTTGTAGTTTTGCAACAGCTGGAGGCCCCCTGGTTGGGAAACACTGCTCTAACCTGTGGGTCTCCACTCTACAGCTGTTGCAAAACTACAACCCCCATCAGGAAAAAAACACAATGCATATGCATACTGATGTTGCAAAACTACAACTCTCAGCATGTTGGCTGTCCGCTGGGGCGTAGGTATAGAGTTTGGAGAGGTAGCAATCTCATTGGGCCCTTTTGCTTATTGGGCAGATCTGCTTGCGGGTCCTTTAAGAGATTAGTATTATAATTGGCACATGGGGCCCTGTTGTAGATTTTGCATCGGGGACCAGAAGCTACAAGCTTTGACTTGCTGTCCGGGCATGCTGGGAGTTGTAGTTTTCCAACAGCTGGAGGCACCCCAGCATTCCTATTTCTTTGCAGCTGTTGCAAAACTAAGGCTGTCCGGGCATGCTGGGAGTTGTAGTTTTCTCCACGGCTGGAGGCACCCCAGCACTCCTGTTTCTTTGCAGCTGTTGCAAAACTAAGGCTGTCAGGGCACGATGGGAGTTGTAGTTTTGCAAAAGCTGGATAGTGACAGGTTGGGGAACACTACTATATAGCTATATTATTCCATGCCCCATTGAGCAGTAATCCCTAACCCATTGTTTCCCAACCTGTGTGCCTCCAGCTGTTTCAAAACTACAACCCCCAGCCTTTGTTTTTCCAGGAATGCTGGGAGTTGTAGTTTGGCAACAGCCAGGAGCAGCATGCTGGTTAGGAAACACTGCGATAATAAATCAGCAAATGGGTGCAATTTTATGGGATACACTATAAAGCGGTGTCCCCCACCTGTGGACCTGCAGCTGTTGTAAAACTACAACTCCCATTATGTGCTGACAGGTTAGGGTTAATTGATGCAGTTTTCTATGAAATAACCTATAGGTTGTACCCAGGAGCTCGACCCTGTGACCCAGCAGGACCTCCGCAACACAAGGAAGACCCCACTCAGTCCTTGTCTTACAACTCAGGACTAACTATAATTCTCAGGACCCCGAACCTTTACGTGGACCCCATAATGCCAGGGCCACAATGATTTCCATAGGGTCCCCTCAGTCACCACTAGGGGCAGCACTGGACAAGGCAAAGAGGTCTCTGCTATGTACAGAAGGTCATGGACCTTAATAATACATTATATTATGATGGCAATTTTGATTGGGGGTCACACAATGCTTCAGAAATAAGGGGGGAGAGAACGAGATTAAATAAATAAAGAAATATATAGATAGATAGATAGATATGAGAGATAGATAGATATGAGATAGATAGATATGAGATAGATAGATATTAGATAGATAGATAGATATGAGATAGATAGATATTAGATAGATAGATATGAGATAGAAATATAGATATTACATAGATAGATAGATAGATAGATATGAGATAGATAGATAGATAGATAGATATTACATAGATAGATATGAGATAGATAGATAGATAGATAGATATGAGATAGATAGATATGAGATAGATAGATAGATAGATAGATATTACATAGATAGATATGAGATAGATAGATAGATAGATATGAGATAGATAGATATGAGATAGATAGATATGAGATAGATAGATAGATAGACATGAGATAGATAGATAGATAGATATGAGATAGATAGATGGAATAGATAGATAGATATGAGATAGATATGAGATAGATAGATAGATATGAGAGAGAGAGATAGATAGATAGATAGATAGATATGAGATAGATAGATAGACATGAGATAGATAGATATTAGATAGACAGATATATATGAGATAGAAATATAGATATTATGACTATGACATTGAGCATATACAGAAAAAAATCACAGATTTGCAAAGAACGTTACTATTATTTCCATTATTGTATCTATGACCCTCACTGTGCAACCAGTAAATGACCCGAAGGACCTCCAGGGCGGGGTTATACATGTGGGGGCGGAGTCATGTTACATAATCCCCATTGGTTAAAAAAAATGTTCAAAGCAAGTAATGGAATAAGGACATCACAGATGTGTCTATCAGAATAATGTTTGAGATTAAATTCCTCTACCCATCATATATATATATATATATATATATATATATATATATATACACACTCAATACCAGTCACAGATATACAGATTTGTGCTATAACACATCGTCCCCTGATCTCAATGGAGGTGAAAATTAATATTATCAGGGACATGACAGGTGTAGCCTCGACACCATCCGCCATTGCTCGCTCCCTTATGGATTACATGGGGGGTTTCGCCAAGACACAAATTTTAGAACTGAAGTTGATCTGCAGTAAAGTTGCAGATTCCCGGTAAATTCTCTTGTGGTCAGTGCCCCTTACAGGCGATAACAGGTACTGCACCCACAATAAAACCTCAGAGAAACATCTAAAGAAGATGATTATGGTTCAGTACATATCAGTGGTCCCAACCTCTGGGCCTAAAATTGGAGGTAAATTACAACTACAACTCCCAGCATGCACCACTACAGAATGAAAAATAGCAAGCTTAGACGCTACCTCAGGACAAATGTATTATTGATCGTACACAGTCCATGGAGTATATAGACATATATATATATATATATATATATATATATATATATATATATATATATCTATATATATGTGCATGCATTGAATCAGAGCAATATACATTCTATATACAGGGCCCCACATATCAATATAATGACCACCATCCATGGTCAAGGATGTATACGAGGGTTCCCTGACTCTACACTGAATGAAAGTTAAAGGGTTAACTACCCAAATAGCACTAAAAGCATTAAAAACCTTCACAGCTATCATGATACACTGCGCCAAAACAAGCTCAGCTCTGAGGCATCTGTAACCTGAACCGGACAGATCACTATATGGGACTGAATTACTTCAAATCACCAGATCTCTATCAATCAAGTATAACATTCCAAAAGACAAACACAGCACTGCTACACCTGACAAACACAGCACTGCTACACCTGACAAACACAGCACTGCTACACCTGACAAACACAGCACCGCTACACCTTACAAACACAGCACCGCTACACCTGACAAACACAGCACTGCTACACCTGACAAACACAGCACTGCTACACCTGACAAACACAGCACTGCTACACCTGACAAACACAGCACTGCTACACCTGACAAACACAGCACTGCTACACCTGACAAACCCAGCACTGCTACACCTGACAAACCCAGCACTGCTACACCTGACAAACCCAGCACTGCTACACCTGACAAACACAGCACTACTACACCTGACAAACACAGCACTACTACACCTGACAAACCCAGCACTGCTACACCTGACAAACACAGCACTGCAACACCTGACAAACCCAGCACTGCTACACCTGACAAACCCAGCACTGCTACACCTGACAAACCCAGCACTGCTACACCTGACAAACACAGCACTGCTACACCTGACAAACACAGCACTGCTACACCTGACAAACCCAGCACTGCTACACCTGACAAACCCAGCACTGATACACCTGACAAACACAGCTCTGCTACACCTGACAAACACAGCACTGCTACACCTGACAAACCCAGCACTGCTACACCTGACAAACACAGCACCGCTACACCTGACAAACACAGCACCGCTACACCAGACAAGCACAGCACCGCTACACCTGACAAACACAGCACTACTACACTGCTACACCTGACACACACAGCACTACTACTACACCTGACAAACACAGCACCGCTACACCTGACAAACACAGCACCGCTACACCTGACAAACACAGCACCGCTACACCAGACAAACACAGCACCGCTACACCAGACAAGCACAGCACCGCTACACCTGACAAACACAGCACTACTACACTGCTACACCTGACACACACAGCACTACTACTACACCTGACAAACACAGCACCGCTACACCTGACAAACACAGCACTGCTACACCTGACAAACACAGCACTGCTACACCTGACAAACACAGCACTGCTACACCTGACAAACCCAGCACTGCTACACCTGACAAACCCAGCACTGCTACACCTGACAAACACAGCACTGCTACACCTGACAAACACAGCACTGCTACACCTGACAAATACAGCACCGCTACACCTGACAAACACAGCACCGCTACACCTGACAAACACAGCACCGCTACACCTGACAAACACAGCACCGCTACACCTGACAAACACAGCACTCCTACACCTGACAAACCCAGCACTGCTACACCTGACAAACCCAGCACTGCTACACCTGACAAACCCAGCACTGATACACCTGACAAACACAGCTCTGCTACACCTGACAAACACAGCACTACTACACCTGACAAACCCAGCACTGCTACACCTGACAAACCCAGCACTGCTACACCTGACAAACCCAGCACTGATACACCTGACAAAAACAGCTCTGCTACACCTGACAAACCCAGCACTGCTACACCTGACAAACACAGCACCGCTACACCTGACAAACACAGCACCGCTACACCAGACAAACACAGCACCGCTACACCTGACAAACACAGCACTACTACACTGCTACACCTGACACACACAGCACTACTACTACACCTGACAAACACAGCACCGCTACACCTGACAAACACAGCACTGCTACACCTGACAAACACAGCACTGCTACACCTGACAAACACAGCACTGCTACACCTGACAAACACAGCACTGCTACACCTTACAAACACAGCACTGCTACACCTGACAAACCCAGCACTGCTACACCTGACAAACACAGCACTGCTACACCTGACAAACACAGCACTGCTACACCTGACAAATACAGCACCGCTACACCTGACAAACACAGCACCGCTACACCTGACAAACACAGCACCGCTACACCTGACAAACACAGCACTGCTACACCTGACAAACACAGCACTCCTACACCTGACAAACCCAGCACTGCTACACCTGACAAACCCAGCACTGCTACACCTGACAAACCCAGCACTGATACACCTGACAAACACAGCTCTGCTACACCTGACAAACACAGCACTACTACACCTGACAAACCCAGCACTGCTACACCTGACAAACCCAGCACTGCTACACCTGACAAACCCAGCACCGCTACACCTGACAAACACAGCACCGCTACACCAGACAAACACAGCACCGCTACACCTGACAAACACAGCACTACTACACTGCTACACCTGACACACACAGCACTACTACTACACCTGACAAACACAGCACCGCTACACCTGACAAACACAGCACTGCTACACCTTACAAACACAGCACTGCTACACCTGACAAACACAGCACTCCTACACCTGACAAACACAGCACTGCTACACCTGACAAACACAGCACTGCTACACCTGACAAACACAGCACTGCTACTACACCTGACAAACACAGCACCGCTACACCTGGCAAACACAGCACTGCTACACCTGACAAACACAGCACCGCTACACCTGACAAACACAGCACTGCTACACCTGACAAACACAGCACTGCTACTACACCTGACAAACACAGCACCGCTACACCTGACAAACACAGCACTGCTACATCTGACAAACACAGCACTGCTACACCTGACAAACACAGCACTGCTACACCTGACAAACACAGCACTGCTACACCTGACAAACACAGCACTGCTACTACACCTGACAAACACAGCACCGCTACACCTGACAAGCGCGAGCTCTGCTACATTTACTATGTGTGTACTGGGTCCTATTGTAAAGTGTCATCCCCCTCCCCCACACAACTTAACTCTGCAAGTTGTAAGATCTGCAGGTGATAGGAGAATATTAAAGAGGGAAGAAAAGATGGAGAGGATCAGAAGAAAGGGAAGATAAATGGAAGGAAGGAGGTGAGGAGGAAGATGGAGAGAAGAGGAAAGGGAAGAAGAGGAAAGCGAAGAAGAGAAAAGGGAAGAAGAGGAAAGGGAAGAAGAGGAAGATGAGGAGGAAGATGGGGAGAAGAGGAACGGGAAGAAGAGGAAAGGGAAGAAGAGAAAAGGGAAGAAGAGGAAAGGGAAGAAGAGGAAAGGGAAGAAGAGGAAAGGGAAGAAGAGGAAGATGGGGAGGAAGATGGGGAGAAGAGGAACGGGAAGAAGAGGAACGGGAAGAAGAGGAAAGGGAAGAAGAGAAAAGGGAAGAAGAGGAAAGGGAAGAAGAGGAAGATGAGGAGGAAAATGGGGAGAAGAGGAACAGGAAGAAGAGGAAGATGAGGAGGAAGATGGGGAGAAGAGGAACTGGAAGAAGAGGAAAGGGAAGAAGAGAAAAGGGAAGAAGAGGAAAGGGAAGAAGAGGAAGATGAGGAGGAAGATGGGGAGAAGAGGAAAGGGAAGAAGAGGAAAGGGAAGAAGAGGAAAGGGAAGAAGAGGAAAGGGAAGAAGAGGAAGATGAGGAGGAAGATGGGGAGAAGAGGAAAGGGAAGAAGAGGAAAGGGAAGAAGAGGAAAGGGAAGAAGAGGAAAGGGAAGAAGAGGAAGATGAGGAGGAAGATGGGGAGAAGAGGAATGGGAAGAAGAGGAAAGGGAAGAAGAGGAAAGGGAAGAAGAGGAAAGGGAAGAAGAGGAAGATGAGGAGGAAGGTGGGGAGAAGAGGAACGGGAAGAAGAGGAAAGGGAAGAAGAGGAAAAGGAAGAAGGAAAAGAAGAGGAGGAAGATGGGGAGAAGAGGAACGGGAAGAAGAGGAAAGGGAAGAAGAGGAAAGGGAAGAAGAGAAAAGGGAAGAAGAGGAAAGGGAAGAAGAAGAAGATGAGGAGGAAGATGGGGAGAAGAGGAACGTGAAGAAGAGGAACGGGAAGAAGAGGAAAGGGAAGAAGAGAAAAGGGAAGAAGAGGAAAGGGAAGAAGAGGAAGATGAGGAGGAAGATGGGGAGAAGAGGAACGGGAAGAAGAGGAAAGGGAAGAAGAGGAACGGGAAGAAGAGGAAAGGGAAGAAGAGGAAAGGGAAGAAGAGGAAAGGGAAGAAGAGGAAGATGAGGAGGAAGATGGGGAGAAGAGGAACGGGAAGAAGAGGAAAGGGAAGAAGAGAAAAGGGAAGAAGAGGAAAGGGAAGAAGAGGAAAGGGAAGAAGAGGAAAGGGAAGAAGAGGAAGATGGGGAGGAAGATGGGGAGAAGAGGAACGGGAAGAAGAGGAACGGGAAGAAGAGGAAAGGGAAGAAGAGAAAAGGGAAGAAGAGGAAAGGGAAGAAGAGGAAGATGAGGAGGAAAATGGGGAGAAGAGGAACAGGAAGAAGAGGAAGATGAGGAGGAAGATGGGGAGAAGAGGAACTGGAAGAAGAGGAAAGGGAAGAAGAGAAAAGGGAAGAAGAGGAAAGGGAAGAAGAGGAAGATGAGGAGGAAGATGGGGAGAAGAGGAAAGGGAAGAAGAGGAAAGGGAAGAAGAGGAAAGGGAAGAAGAGGAAAGGGAAGAAGAGGAAGATGAGGAGGAAGATGGGGAGAAGAGGAAAGGGAAGAAGAGGAAAGGGAAGAAGAGGAAAGGGAAGAAGAGGAAAGGGAAGAAGAGGAAGATGAGGAGGAAGATGGGGAGAAGAGGAATGGGAAGAAGAGGAAAGGGAAGAAGAGGAAAGGGAAGAAGAGGAAAGGGAAGAAGAGGAAGATGAGGAGGAAGGTGGGGAGAAGAGGAACGGGAAGAAGAGGAAAGGGAAGAAGAGGAAAAGGAAGAAGGAAAAGAAGAGGAGGAAGATGGGGAGAAGAGGAACGGGAAGAAGAGGAAAGGGAAGAAGAGGAAAGGGAAGAAGAGAAAAGGGAAGAAGAGGAAAGGGAAGAAGAAGAAGATGAGGAGGAAGATGGGGAGAAGAGGAACGTGAAGAAGAGGAACGGGAAGAAGAGGAAAGGGAAGAAGAGAAAAGGGAAGAAGAGGAAAGGGAAGAAGAGGAAGATGAGGAGGAAGATGGGGAGAAGAGGAACGGGAAGAAGAGGAAAGGGAAGAAGAGGAACGGGAAGAAGAGGAAAGGGAAGAAGAGGAAAGGGAAGAAGAGGAAAGGGAAGAAGAGGAAAGGGAAGAAGAGGAAGATGAGGAGGAAGATGGGGAGAAGAGGAACGGGAAGAAGAGGAAGATGAGGAGGAAGATGGGGAGAAGAGGAACTGGAAGAAGAGGAAAGGGAAGAAGATGAACGGGAAGAAGAGGAAAGGGAAGAAGAGGAAAGGGAAGAAGAGGAAAGGGAAGAAGAGGAAAGGGAAGAAGAGGAATGGGAAGAAGAGGAAAGGGAAGAAGAGGAAAGGGAAGAAGAGGAAAGGGAAGAAGAGGAAAGGGAAGAAGAGGAACGTGAAGAAGAGGAAAGGGAAGAAGAGGAAAGGGAAGAAGAGGAAAGGGAAGAAGGAGAAGAAGAGGAGGAAGATGAGGAGAAGAACGGGAAGAAGAGGAAAGGGAAGAAGGAGAAGAAGAGGAGGAAGAGGAGGAGAAGAAGAAAGGGAAGAAGAGGAAAGGGAAGAAGAGGAAAGGGAAGAAGAGGAAAGGGAAGAAGGAGAAGAAGAGGAGGAAGATGAGGAGAAGAACGGGAAGAAGAGGAAAGGGAAGAAGAGGAAAGGGAAGAAGAGGAAAGGGAAGAAGGAGAGGAAGAGGAGGAAGATGAGGAGAAGAACGGGCAGAAGAGGAAAGGGAAGAAGAGGAAAGGGAAGAAGGAGAAGAAGAGGAGGAAGATGAGGAGAAGAACGGGCAGAGGAGGAAAGGGAAGAAGAGGAAAGGGAAGAAGAGGAAAGGGAAGAAGGAGAAGAAGAGGAGGAAGATGAGGAGAAGAACGGGAAGAAGAGGAAAGGGAAGAAGAGGAAAGGGAAGAAGGAGAAGAAGAGGAGGAAGATGAGGAGAAGAAGAAAGGGAAGAAGAGGAAGAAGAAAGGGAAGAAGAGGAAGATGAGGAGAAGACTAAAGGGAAGAAGAGGAAATGGAAAAAGAGGAAGATGAAGAGGAAGATGCGGAGAAGAAGAAAGGGAAGAAGAGGAAAGAGAAGAAGGAGAAAGGGAAGAAGAGGAAAAGGAAGAAGGAGAAGATGAGGAGGAAGATGAAAAAGAATACGAGGAAGAGAGAGAAGATGGGAAGAAGGAAGGAAAAAATTGAAAGATCAAAAAGAATATGATGGAAAGAAGCATAAAGAGGAGATGATGGAGGAGATGATGGAGGAGATGATAGAGGAGATGATAGAGGAGATGATAGAGGAGAAGATGGAGGAGAAGATGGAGGAGAAGATGGAGGAGAAGATGGAGGAGAAGATGGAGGAGAAGATGGAGGAGATTATGGAGGAGATGATGGAGGAGATGATGGAGGAGATGATGGAGGAGAAGATGGAGGAGAAGATGGAGGAGATGATGGAGGAGATGATGGAGGAGAAGATGGCGGAGATGATGGAGGAGATGATGGAGGAGATGATGGAGGAGATGATAGAGGAGATGATAGAGGAGATGATGGAGGAGAAGATGGAGGAGATGATGGAGGAGATGATGGAGGAGATGATGGAGGAGATGATTGATAGAGGAGTTGATAGAGGAGTTGATAGAAGAGATGATAGAGGAGAAGATAAAGGAGATGATGGAGAAGATGATGGAGGAGATGATGGAGGAGATGATGGAGGAGATGATGGAGGAGATGATGGAGGAGATGATAGAGGAGATGATGGAGGAGATGATGGAGGAGATGATGGAGGAGATGATTGATGGAGGAGCTGATAGAGGAGATGATGGAGGAGAAGATAGAGGAGATGATGGAGGAGGTGATGGAGGAGATGCTGGAGGAGATGATAGAAGAGAAGATGGAGGAGATGATAGAGGAGAAGATAGAGGAGATGATGGAGGAGATGATGGAGGAGATGATAGAGGAGATGATAGAAGAGAAGATGGAGGAGAAGATGGAGGAGATGATAAAGGAGAAGATAGAGGAGATGATGGAGGAGATGATGGAGGAGATGATGGAGGAGATGATAGAAGAGAAGATGGAGGAGATGATAGAGGAGATTATGGAGGAGATGATAGAGGAGATGATGGAGGAGAAGATGGAGGAGAAGATGGAGGAGATGATGGAGGAGATGATAGAAGAGAAGATGGAGGAGAAGATGGAGGAGCAGATATTTTGGCTCACAGAGTGATGACAATATTGGGCATTACAGACAATTAGGACACTTTCCAGAACTTCTTCCAGTCTCACACTCGGTTGTGACATTTCCTTGAACCCTGCGCCATGTATAATACAGAATATTGAGGCAATCTGATGCATTTCTTATGGTTCAGCACCAGCACAAAGCAATGACCAGAATAACAATCCCTGACACGTTTCGGGTACAGTAATCCCCATTTCTGGTAGTCTATGCACCGTACAATAGTTCATACTTCACTGAGGCATGTCATGGGGTCACTTACCCTTGCGCAGGATCTGGAACATGAGTCTTGGCTGAGATGCCCCCAGGGCAGCAGATAAGATCTCCTCTCTGCCAGGGTAGGTGGCAGACCTCTGGGGCATGAGTCGGATCCTCAGTCTGCCCTCCTTAGACTCCAGCCACCAGGTGAACAGCTCGGTCAGGTTAAACTCCAGCCTCCTCTTCAGGACAGAGTTTGGCAGGTCTTCTCTCTGACCTTCATTGCTCAGGTTCTTTCCATCCTCCAGGGTCCTTGGTTCCCATCCTACCCCACATCCATCCCTGACAAGTTCTCCCCCTACTTCCACCAGGAGCTGCTTGGATCTGCGGAGACTCTTCAGGGTCCCAGCCTTCAGCACCTTGGACAGCGGAGCCGGCTGGGGTCTGGCCGACAGCTGTTCCTTCTTCAGGTGTCCATACTGGTGAGCTCCAGCAGATCGCTCAGCCAAGGACTCCACCAGAGGTCCACAGTCCAGGACCAAGCTGGAAGTCGCCTGGAAGTTAACGCTTGCAGTCCCGGTAGGAAACAGCCCCAGCAGGTCCCTCAAGGAGTTCCTAAAAGCTCCGGGGATGACAAAGTCCACAGCCAGGTTTTTCCTTTTCATCCTGGTGAAGCCTGGCTCTCTGGGACCCTGAAAACCTCGACTGTAACCTCTTGGGGCTGAGCTTTTCCCCAGAGATGAGCAGCACCCTATAGCACCCAACACAAGAGCCAATACTGACAGGTGCCATTCCTGGGGTCTCATGGTGATCTGCAGGGTGTAGGTTGTGCACTGGGAGCTGATGCCAAGTTGACCGGTCCCGGGGATCTTCTCCCTTGATCTCCGGTTGTTGGATATTACATGTATTGTCTCTCTTGGTTATATCCTAGAACAGAGCTGTGGGGTGATCTCTGGGAACAGCTATGGGTATCCAAGAGACTTACAGGTCTTCTGCACTGGCAGGGACACTTATTAAATGTATTGTCTTCTTCTGTTGGTTATATCCTAGAACAGAGCTGTGGGGTCATCTCTGGGAACAGCTATGGGTATCCAAGAGACTTACAGGTCTTCTGCACTGGCAGGGACACTTATTAAATGTGTTGTCTTCTTCTGTTGGTTATATCCTAGAACAGAGCTGTGGGGTCATCTCTGGGAACAAACATGGGTCATCTTTGGGAACATCTATGGGTATCCAAATGACTTACAGGTCTTCGGCACTGGCAGGGACACTTATTAAATGTGTTGTCTTTTCTCCTGTTGGTTATATCCTAGAACAGAGCTGTAGGTTCATCTCTGGGAACATCTATGGGTATCCAAACGACTTACAGGTCTTCGGCACTGGCAGGGACGCTTACTAAATGTGTTGTCTTCTCTTGTTGGTTATATCCTAGAATAGAGATGTAGTTTCATCTCTGGAAACATCTATGGGTCATCTTTGGGAACATCTATGGGTATCCAGACGACTTGCAGGTCTTCGGCACTGGCAGGGACGCTTATTAAATGTGTTGTCTTCTCTTGTTATATCCTAGAATAGAGATGTAGGTTCATCTCTGGGAACATCTCTGGGTATCCAGACGACTTGCAGGTCTTGTGCACGGGCAGGGACGCTCTCCTCAGGCTGGCATGCTGTCCGTAGTGTTGTAGTCGTACACTGAGGCTGCTCTTTCTCAAAGTGCTGAACAGATTCAGGATTCCTGGGTCTTCCCCAATGTAATGTTCTCTCTTGCTGCAGCCTCTGACTGCCACCCTCTGGATGAGCTGCAGAACTTCTCTCCTGCCCAGACACTCTGCCTCCTTCTCCTTCTTCTTACAGATGCTGCTCCCCTCCAGTTCCCACCATATAGGCATCAGATGGCACAGGTGATGTCAAACTGGGCAGCACCAACAGCATGCCCAATCAGGAGTAATATGCAGATGTGCGGAGGAGATCACGCTCAGCCATGTAATGGATCTGCCTTGCATCCCCAGTCGGTTTCATGTTATGAGAATGGACAGGAATTGTCTGCTTGGATGCTCACGGAGACACGGCGCAGCCTGGGGAGCAAACTCCATATTGTTACAACATATATTGATATCTGTAGGAGGAGGGGGGGATGTAACTCATTGCTTTGGGGACTTCACTACTCATCTTGGTGGTGACTAAGTATCCGGATCTATCTAGTGCAGTGTTTCTCAACCAGGGTGCCTCCAGCTGTTGCAAGATTTCAACTTCCACTATAATATATATATATATATATATATATATATACAGCAACAGCAATATATATATATATATATATATATATATATATATATATATATATATATAAAATATCTGTAGAAGGAGGGGTGGGGGGAATATAACGCATTACTTTGGGGACTTCCCTACTCATCTCGGTGGTGACTCAGTATCCGGATCTATCTAGTGCAGTGTTTCTCAACCAGGGTGCCTCCAGCTGTTGCAAGACTACAACTTCCACTATCTATCTATCTATCTATAGATGTGTATATATATATATATATCTCCCACCAGTAGGGGGAGCTCATCGCATGCAGATTTATTTAGTGATGAGCGGCAGGGGCCATATTCAAATTTGCGATACTTCGCGAATATATGGACGAATATTCATCCTATGTTCGTGAAATGCGCATATTCACTATGTTCCTTCTTTTTTATTTTTTTTTTCATGCGAAAATTTTTAATGAAATTCGCATAGTGCGCATGCGCAAATATATCTCACCTAAAAGAAGGGAGGGATCAGTGTCCAGTCTGGAAGTGCTGATATTCACATAAAAATTGGCATAAAAAAAATAAAAAAAAACACACAAATATTCGTCATTACAAATATATATCACTATATCCTAAATATTTGTGAAATAGCGAAGTGCCGATATTCGTGGTAAAAATTAGCATTTGGAATATTCGCGATCAACACTAGATTTATTCAGTAAAGCTCCCATTGAGATATGTGTTATCTGTATATCAGTGCTTGCCAACCAGGGTGCCTCCAGCTGTTGCAAAACGACAACTCCCAGCATGTCGTTTTGCAACAGCTGGAGGCACCCTGGTTGGGAAACACTGATCTAGTGAGTGGAGAAAGTTTGTTATTGAAATCCACATCTTATGATATCCGATGCTTTTTTCATGATGAAAGCCAAACCTTATTCTAGACCCCAATATCTGGGCATGCTGGGAGTTGTAGTTCTGCAACATCTGGAGGTCCAGTTTTACAAATCCTCTATGGCAGTTTTTTTTTCCAAACAGGGTGCCTCCAGCTGTTGCAAGACTCCAACTCCCACTATATGTATATATATATATATATATATATATATATATATATATATATATAATATTCCCGCCAGTAGGGGGAGCTCATCCCATGCAGATTTATACAGTAAAGCTCCCATTGAGAAATGTGTTATCTGTATATTAGTGATTGCCAACCAGGGTGCCTCCAGCTGTTGCAAGACTCCAACTCCCACTATATGTGTGTATATATATGTATATATATATATATATATATGCCACCAGTAGGGGGAGCTCATCGCATGCAGATTTATACAGTAAAGCTCCCATTGAGAAATGTGTTATCTGTATACCAGTGTTTGCCAACCAGGGTGCCTCCAGCTGTTGCAAAACTACAACTCCCAGCATACTCGGACAGCCGTTGGCTGTCCGGGCATGCTGGGAGTTGTAGTTTTGCAACAGCTGGAGGCACCCTGGTTGGGAAACACTGATCTAGTGAGTTGGAGAAAGTTTGTCATTGAAATCCCCCGCCTACTGCGCAGTCCATTGACTTTTCGACATTGTGTCTTATAGATACCTCTTGGGGTACAGATGTTTCTTGCAAATGTTATACAGTCTATGCTACAAATAGGAAATAATGCATTTGAAGACCACAACATCTGCCGGAGGGGTCGTCATGGTATTTGTCGGGTTGTAGTGATGAGCGGCAGGGGCCATATTTGAATTTGCAATATTTCGCGAATAGAATGATGATTATTCTTCCTATGATCGCGAAATCCGCATATTCGCTAAGTTCGTTCGCTTTTTTTTTCCATGCAAAAATTCACATGGAAAATTTGCATGTGAAAAAAACAAAAAAAAAACAAAAAAAAAAAAGAACATTCATCATTACGAATACATAGCACTATATTCTAAATATTCGTGAAATTGCGAAGTGCCTAAATTCGCAATAAAAATTCGCATTCCGAATATTCGTCATGGTATTACGAGATGGGGTAAAGAAGGTGTTTTTCTTTTACAGTAAAAAAGTTACATTAATGTTGCCTTATCTTCTACTCAGTCTTATAGATATTTGGGGTACAAATGTTTTTTGCAGATTTTTTAAAACAGTCATCCCGTCTACGCTAAAAATAATAAATAATGCATTTGAAGACTGCAACATCCGCCGGACGGGACGTCACGGTGTTTGTGTTACGAGATGGGGGTGCGAAATTTTTTGACTGTAAATAAGTTACAGTAACATTGTATTATCTTCTACTCTGTCTTATTGATACAGTAACTCTTGGGGTACAGATGTTTTATGCACGTTTTATACAGTTTATGCAACACATAGGAAATAATTAGAGATGAGCGAACTTACAGTAAATTCCATTCGTCACCAACTTCTCGGCTCGGCAGTTGATGACTTTTCCTGCATAAATTAGTTCAGCTTTCAGGTGCTCCGGTGGGCTGGAAAAGGTGGATACAGTCCTAGGAGACTCTTTCCTAGGACTGTATCCACCTTTTCCAGCCCATCAACTGCCGAGCCGAGAAGTTCGTGACGAATCGAATTTACTGTAAGTTCGCTCATCTCTAGAAATAATGCATTTAAAGACTACCACATCGGCTGGATGGGATGTAACGGTATCTGTGTTGAGAGATGAGGTGCAGATTTTTTTAAATGGGCACTCTCATTAAAACGAATTTTTGCTATTGCGCTCCATATGGTAAATTAAAAAAATCTGTCTAATGTACTTTGTTTAAAAAAAATATGACATTTTCTATGTTTTTATTATATTTTATGTGTTTAAAAAAAGCTACCACTAGGTGTCTCCCTACTTGTCCAGAGCACATTCCCCCCCCCCCCCCCCCCCATCTCTTGCACCGACTTTGGACTCCTGCTGGCCTGGCAGAAGTCCAAAATCAGGAAATGCAATCTGGACTACTGAGGGGGGGGGGGGGGTGCAGCCTTAACCAATCATAGCTCATCTCACACTGAACTGCTCTTGGTTGCGTGTAGCAGAGTGAGGGAGGAAGTTCTCCCCTGTATGGCTTCAGATGATGTCATGTCTGCTGGGGAACGCCCCTTCCCAGTCTGTGAATCTGACTGAGACTGAGCAGAAAATACAGAGCAATATTAAGGTAGAAAACTAAAAATAATAAAAATAAAGGCCGGGGGTGGTTTATCATGATGGGGGCAGTGACCTGGGAGGATTATAACATTTAACTAGATCATAAGAGGTACTCCTTAAAGGAGTACTCCAGTGGAAAACATTAATCCTTCCAGTACTCATAAGCTGCTGTATAGTCCACAGGAAGTTGTATTTCTTTCTGGCGTTCTTTTCAGTCTGACCACAGTGCTCTCTGCTGACACCTCTGTTCGTATCAGGAACTGTCCAGTCCAGGAGAGGTTTGCTATGGGGATTTGCTTGTACTCTGGACAGTTCCTGACATGGACAAAAGGTGTCAGCAGACAGCACTGTGGTCAGACTGAAAATAATTCCAGATACAACTTCTTCTGTAGTATACAGCAGCTGATAAGTACTGGAAGAATTAAGATGTTTTAATAGAAGTAATTTACAAATCTGTTTAACTTTCTGGCACCAGTTCATTTAAAAAAAAGTTTCCCACCGGAGTACCCCTTTAACATGCAAGTGCATGGGTTTTCCGTTAATCCATTCACACTGTGAACATTTTTATTACGATCAATAATTTAGCCAGGACATTGAACCTGCACAATGTTCTGGCGGAATCCGTGGCGCAGACATTGCCGTCTATCGGGATGGCTATGTCCGTGCGGATCTAGGGATGATGATTCTGTTGGCGCTGGCCGGAAGGAAAATTTCCGCACACAGATTCTGTAGTGTGAACCCGACCTAAGAGTGTGAGCACGATGTCTCTCTTAGGCTGGGTTCACACTACGGAATATCTGGGCAGAATTTCTGCCGGAGATTTAGCCGGCGGCACTAGGACCGCAATGCATTTCTGGGTAGATCTTTTGGGAAATGCATTGACATCGATGGGGACGGCAATGCAGTCCGCGGGGTCCTAGTGCTGCCGGCTTGGTCTCCGGCAGAAATTCTGCCCAGAAATTCCAAAGTATGAACCCAGCCTTAGGCTAGGCTCAGATTGCGGAATTTCTGCCTGCAATTCCGCTTTGAAGTTGCAGACAGAAATTCTGTTTACTAAAATGTACATACGAGTCAATGGGTTTTTCGTTCACCCATTCACACTTTGGAATTTTTTAAGCAGAATTTCCGTCTATTAGGCGGTATAGAGGCAGATTGGAAGCGGATTGCAGGCGGAATTTCCGTACGGAATTTAGTCGGAATTTTAACCTGGTTCTGGTCATGTTACCAAATGGTCGAAAAGGGGCCGAACTTTGGTCCTTAGTGCACTCCCACTGTTTTCTGATTCAAATTTCCAATTGCAATTGTGGGTGGAAAATCCATCCGGAATGTGGGCGGAATACTCGCGGAAATAAGGCAGCTTTCACACTACACTTTTGCTCCGTTAAAAGATCCGCTATAAACTTCCGTTAGAAAACCCTTAAAAACGTCTGTTTCAAATTCCCATTCATGTCTATGGGATTTTTTGAATATCCGTTATTACCCGTTATAGCGCGTTATGAATAACGGACGTTATTTGTGACGGAAAAAAAAACATCACATGCACTAATTGTCCTTCCATCAAAAATAAAGGTGGAATAACGGATTTTAACATTATAACATTGAAGTCTATGGCTGACGGATGAGCCTTTATATCATCCGTGTGCACCTGGTTTATAATATCCGTTATTACTTCTGAGGTCAGAAGAGGTGACATCAGCAGACTCCTGCAGTGCTGAGGGACTACTACTACTCCCATCATGCAACATACTCATTTCCATGATGGGAGTAGTAGTTCCCCAGTTGCGGAAGTCTGCCGGCGGCTGGGAAGGCTACATTAGTATTTGTACTACTACCCCCACTTCTGAGACCCGATGCAATCAGCAGTTATAAAGCAAGGGAGCAGGTGGCATGGGCCGCTCCTCTGTGATATATACTACTGTATAAACTTTGATTTTGAAATTCCCTGCCGGGAGCCCTGCTTGGCCGGCACTGAGGAGACATTCAAGGCTCCTGGCGGGGATTTTAAACTACTGCTTTGACCCCCAAATGTATTCCCCCCCCATGCATATTTATAATAATTCATTTGCCCAACTGTATATATAATAATTCATTGGCCCCAGTGTATTTATAATAATTCATTGGCCCCAGTGTGTTTATAATAATTCATTGGCCCCAGTGTGTTTATAATAATTCATTGGCCCCAGTGTGTATATAATAATTCATTGGCCCCAGTGTATATATAATAATTCATTGGCCCCAGTGTGTTTATAATAATTCATTGGCCCCAGTGTATATATAATAATTCATTGGCCCCAGTGTGTTTAAAATAATTCATTGGCCCCAGTGTATATATAATAATTCATTGGCCCCAGTGTGTTTATAATAATTCATTGGCCCCAGTGTGTATATAATAATACATTGGCCCCAGTGTATATATAATAATTCATTGGCCCCAGTGTGTTTATAATAATTCATTAGCCCCAGTGTATATATAATAATTCATTGGCCCCAGTGTGTTTATAATAATTCATTGGCCCCAGTGTGTTTATAATAATTCATTAGCCCCAGTGTATATATAATAATTCATTGGCCCCAGTGTGTATATAATAATTCATTGGCACCAGTGTGTTTATAATAATTCGTTGGCCCCAGTGTATATATAATAATTCATTGGCCCCAGTGTATATATAATAATTCATTGGCCCCAGTGTATATATAATAATTCATTGGCCCCAGTGTATATATAATAATTCATTGGCCCCAGTGTATATATAATAATTCATTGGCCCCAGTGTATATATAATAATTCAATGGCCCCAGTGTATATATAATAATTCAATGGCCCCAGTGTATATATAATAATTCATTGGCCCCAGTGTGTTTATAATAATTCATTGGCCCCAGTGTGTATATAATAATTCATTGGCCCTAGTGTATATATAATAATTCATTGGCCCCAGTGTGTATATAATAATTCATTGGCCCCAGTGTATATATAATAATTCATTGGCCCCAGTGTGTTTATAATAATTCATTGGCCCCAGTGTATATATAATAATTCATTGGCCCCAGTGTGTATATAATAATTCATTGGCCCCAGTGTATATATAATAATTTATTGTCCCCAGTGTATATATAATAATTCATTGGCCCCAGTGTATATATAATAATTCATTGGCCCCAGTGTATATATAATAATTCATTGGCCCCAGTGTATATATATAATAATTCATTGGCCCCAGTGTATATATAATAATTCATTGGCCCCAGTGTATTTATAATAATTCATTGGCCCCAGTGTGTATATAATAATTCATTGGCCACAGTTTATATATAATAATTCATTGACCCCAGTGTATATATAATAATTCATTGGCCCCAGTGTGTTTATAATAATTCATTGGCCCCAGTGTATATATAATAATTCATTGGCCCCAGTGTATATATAATAATTCATTGGCCCCAGTGTATATATAATAATTCATTGGCCCCAGTGTGTTTATAATAATTCATTGGCCACAGTGTATATATAATAATTCATTGGCCCCAGTGTGTTTATAATAATTCATTGGCCCCAGTGTGTATATAATAATACATTGGCCCCAGTGTATATATAATAATTCATTGGCCCCAGTGTGTTTATAATAATTCATTGGCCCCAGTGTATATATAATAATTCATGTCACGATGCCGGCTGGCAGGTAGTGGATCCTCTGTGCCAGAGAGGGATGGCGAGGACCGCGCTAGTGGACCGGTTCTAAGTCACTACAGGTTTTCACCAGAGCCCGCCGCAAAGCGGGATGGTCTTGCTGCGGCGGTAGTGACCAGGTCGTATCCACTAGCAACGGCTCACCTCTCTGGCTGCTGAAGATGCTGAAGATAGGCGCGGTACAATGGAGTAGGCAGAAGCAAGGTCGGACGTAGCAGAAGGTCGGGGGCAGGCGGCAAGGATCGTAGTCAGGGGCAACGGCAGGAGGTCAGGAACACGGACTAGGAACAGACAAGGAATGCTTTCACTAGGCACAAGTGCAACAAGATCCGGCAAGGGAGTGCAGGGGAAGTGAGGTAATATAGGGAAGTGCACAGGTGATTACCAATTAAGCTAATTGGGAAGATTGGGCCAGGCACCATCATTGGTGCACTGGCCCTTTAAATCGCAGAGACCCGGCGCGCGCGCGCCCTAGGGAGCGGGGCCGCGCGCGCCGGGACAGGACCGAGGGAGAGCGAGTCAGGTACGGGGACCGGGGTGCGCATCGCGAGCGGGCGCTACCCGCATCGCGAATCGCACCCCGGCTGAAGGCGGGACCGCAGCGCACCCGGTCAGTGGATCTGACCGGGGCGCTGCAACAACGAAGATGAGGCGAGCGCTCCGGGGAGGAACGGGGACCCGGAGCGCTCGGCGTAACAGTACCCCCCCCCTTGGGTCTCCCCCTCTTCTTGGGGCCAAAGAACCTGAAAAAAAACTCAATTTTTCCGTGAAGAGGTCCGATGCAAATTAGGAGGGGTTCAGTGTGGAAACGTACAAGACAGTCCAATCTTTTATTGTAAAAACAATAGATGTAGAGGGGTCTGGCGAGACTGGTCACAGGAACGTAGAACCTGTTGATGAGAGAGGCCAAAAAAAATTTTCCTGCAGATCCGGAATCCAAGAAGAGCATAGTAGAGAAGGAGAAGGTAGAGGCAGATATCCGCACAGGCACAGTAAGGCGTGGAGAAGCAGAGTTGACATCAAGAACTGTGTCACCTTCGTGCGGAGTCAGCGTGCGTCTTTCCAGGCGGGGAGGACGGATAGGACAATCCTTCAGGAAGTGTTCGGTACCGGCATAGTACAGGCAAAGATTCTCCATGCGGCGTCGTGTCCTCTCTTGAGGTGTCAAGCAAGACCGGTCAACATGCATAGCCTCCGCGGCGGGAAGCACAGGAACAGATTGCAGAGGACCAGAGGAGAGAGGAGCCGGAGAGAAAAAACGCTTCGTGCGAACAAAGTCCATATCCAGGCGGAGCTCCAGACGCCATCCGGAAGAACGCATGTCAATGCGAGTGGCTAGATGAATGAGTTCATGTAGGTCAGCAGGAGTCTCTCGTGCGGCCAGAACATCTTTAATGTTGCTGGATAGGCCTTTTTTAAAGGTCGCGCAGAGAGTCTCACTATTCCAGGACAACTCGTAAGCAAGAGCACGGAACTGAATGGCGTACTCGCCAACGGAAGAAACACCCTGGGCCAGGTTCAGCAGGGCAATCTCGGCTGAAGAAGCTCGGGCAGGTTCCTCAAAGACACTTCGAATTTCCGAGAAGAAGGAGTGTACAGAGGCAGTGACGGGGTCATTGCGGTCCCAGAGCGGTGCGGCCCATGACAGGGCTTTTCCAGACAGAAGGCAGAACACGAAAGCCACCTTAGACCTTTCAGTAGGAAACTGGTCCGACATCATCTCCAAGTGCTGGGAACATTGCGAAAGAAAGCCATGGCAATACTTAGAGTCCCCATTAAATTTGTCCGGCAAGGACAGGCGGAGGCTAGGAGTGGCCACTCGCTGCGGAAGGGGTGCAGGAGCTGGCGGAGGAGATGATTGCTGAAGAAGTTGCGAATGTTGGCGCACTTCCGACAGCTGGTGGGTTAGAAGGGCGACCTGTCGGGCGATATCAGAGGCAACTGGCAGGGGATGTTGGTGCAAAATGGTGGACACTTCCGACAGCTGGTGGGTTAGATGGGCGATCTGTCGGGCGATATCAGAGACAACTGGCAGGGGAACCTCAGCGGGATCCATGGCCGGATCTACTGTCACGATGCCGGCTGGCAGGTAGTGGATCCTCTGTGCCAGAGAGGGATGGCGAGGACCGCGCTAGTGGACCGGTTCTAAGTCACTACAGGTTTTCACCAGAGCCCGCCGCAAAGCGGGATGGTCTTGCTGCGGCGGTAGTGACCAGGTCGTATCCACTAGCAACGGCTCACCTCTCTGGCTGCTGAAGATGCTGAAGATAGGCGCGGTACAATGGAGTAGGCAGAAGCAAGGTCGGACGTAGCAGAAGGTCGGGGGCAGGCGGCAAGGATCGTAGTCAGGGGCAACGGCAGGAGGTCAGGAACACGGACTAGGAACAGACAAGGAATGCTTTCACTAGGCACAAGTGCAACAAGATCCGGCAAGGGAGTGCAGGGGAAGTGAGGTAATATAGGGAAGTGCACAGGTGATTACCAATTAAGCTAATTGGGAAGATTGGGCCAGGCACCATCATTGGTGCACTGGCCCTTTAAATCGCAGAGACCCGGCGCGCGCGCGCCCTAGGGAGCGGGGCCGCGCGCGCCGGGACAGGACCGAGGGAGAGCGAGTCAGGTACGGGGACCGGGGTGCGCATCGCGAGCGGGCGCTACCCGCATCGCGAATCGCACCCCGGCTGAAGGCGGGACCGCAGCGCACCCGGTCAGTGGATCTGACCGGGGCGCTGCAACAACGAAGATGAGGCGAGCGCTCCGGGGAGGAACGGGGACCCGGAGCGCTCGGCGTAACAATTCATTGGCCCCAGTGTATATATAATAATTCATTGACCCCAGTGTATATATAATAATTCATTGACCCCAGTGTATATATAATAATTCATTGGCCCCAGTGTGTATATAATAATACATTGGCCCCAGTGTATATATAATAATTCATTGGCCCCAGTGTGTTTATAATAATTCATTGGCCCCAGTGTATATATAATAATTCATTGGCCCCAGTGTATATATAATAATTCATTGGCCCCAGTGTGTATATAATAATTCATTGGCCACAGTGTATATATAATAATTCATTGACCCCAGTGTATATATAATAATTCATTGGCCCCAGTGTATATATAATAATTCATTGGCCCCAGTGTGTATATAATACATTGGCCCCAGTGTATATATAATAATTCATTGGCCCCAGTGTGTATATAATAATTCATTGGCCCCAGTGTATATATATAATAATTCATTGGCCCCAGTGTATATATAATAATTCATTGGCCCCAGTGTGTATATAATAATACATTGGCCCCAGTGTGTTTATAATAATTCATTGGCCCCAGTGTATATATAATAATTCATTGGCCCCAGTGTGTATATAATAATTCATTGGCCCCAGTGTATATATAATAATTCATTGGCCCCAGTGTGTATATAATAATACATTGGCCCCAGTGTATATATAATAATTCATTGGCCCCAGTGTGTATATAATAATTCATTGGCCCCAGTGTGTATATAATAATTCATTGGCCCCAGTGTATTTATAATAATTTATTGTCCCCAGTGTATATATAATAATTCATTGGCCCCAGTGTATATATAATAATTCATTGGCCCCAGTGTATATATAATAATTCATTGGCCCCAGTGTGTATATAATAATTCATTGGCCCCAGTGTATATATAATAATTCATTGGCCCCAGTGTATATATAATAATTCATTGGCCCCAGTGTATATATTATAATACATTGGCCCCAGTGTATATATAATAATTCATTGGTCCCAGTGTATATATAATAATTCATTGGTCCCAGTGTGTATATAATAAATCATTGGCCCCAGTGTGTTTATAATAATTCATTGGCCCCAGTGTATATATAATAATTCATTGGCCCCAGTGTATATATAATAATTCATTGGCCCCAGTGTATATATAATAATTTATTGTCCCCAGTATATATATAATAATTCATTGGCCCCAGTGTATTTATAATAATTCATTGGCCCCAGTGTATATATAATAATTCATTGGCCCCAGTGTATATATAATAATTCATTGGCCCCAGTGTATATATAATAATTCATTGGCCCCAGTGTATATATAATAATACATTGGCCCCAGTGTATATATAATAATTCATTGGCCCCAGTGTATATATAATAATTCATTGGCCCCAGTGTATATATAATAATTCATTGGCCCCAGTGTATATATAATAATACATTGGCCCCAGTGTATATATAATAATTCATTGGCCCCAGTGTATATATAATAATTCATTGGCCCCAGTGTATATATAATAATTCATTGGCCCCAGTGTATATATAATAATACATTGGCCCCAGTGTATATATAATAATTCATTGGCCCCAGTGTATATATAATAATTCATTGGCCCCAGTGTGTATATAATAATTTATTGTCCCCAGTGTGTATATAATAATTTATTGGCCCCAGTGTGTATATAATAATTCATTGGCCCCAGTGTATATATAATAATTCATTGGCCCCAGTGTATATATAATAATTCATTGGCCCCAGTGTGTTTATAATAATTCATTGGCCCCAGTGTATATATAATAATTCATTGGTCCCAGTGAGTATATAATAATTCATTGGCCCCAGTGTATATATAATAATTCATTGGCCCCAGTGTATATATAATAATTCATTGGCCCCAGTGTGTATATAATAATTCATTGGCCCCAGTGTGTATATAATAATTCATTGGCCCCAGTGTATATATAATAATTCATTGGCCCCAGTGTGTTTATAATAATTCATTGGCCCCAGTGTGTTTATAATAATTCATTGGCCCCAGTGTATATATAATAATTAATTGGCCCCAGTGTGTTTATAATAATACATTGGCCCCAGTGTGTATATAATAATTCATTGGCCCCAGTGTATATATAATAATTCATTGGCCCCAGTGTATATATAATAATTCATTGGCCCCAGTGTGTATATAATAATTCATTGGCCCCAGTGTGTATATAATAATTCATTGGCCCCAGTGTATATATAATAATTCATTGGTCCCAGTGTATATATAATAATTCATTGGCCCCAGTGTGTATATAATAATTCATTGGCCCCAGTGTATATATAATAATTCATTGGCCCCAGTGTGTTTATAATAATTCATTGGTCCCAGTGTATATATAATAATTCATTGGCCCCAGTGTGTATATAATAATTCATTGGCCCCAGTGTATATATAATAATTCATTGGTCCCAGTGTATATATAATAATTCATTGACCCCAGTGTATATATAATAATTCATTGGTCCCAGTGTATATATAATAATTCATTGGCCCCAGTGTATATATAATAATTCATTGGCCCCAGTGTGTTTATAATAATTCATTGGCCCCAGTGTATATATAATAATTCATTGGCCCCAGTGTATATATAATAATTCATTGGTCCCAGTGTATATATAATAATTAATTGGCCCCAGTGTGTATATATTAATACATTGGCCCCAGTGAATATATAATAATTCATTGGCCCCAGTGTATATATAATAATTCATTGGCCCCAGTGTATATATAATAATTCATTGGCCCCAGTGTATATATAATAATTCATTGGCCCCAGTGTATATATAATAATTCATTGGCCCCAGTGTGTATATAATAATTTATTGTCCCCAGTGTGTATATAATAATTCATTGGCCCCAGTGTGTATATAATAATTCATTGGCCCCAGTGTATATATAATAATTCATTGGCCCCAGTGTATATATAATAATTCATTGGCCCCAGTGTATATATAATAATTCATTGGCCCCAGTGTGTTTATAATAATTCATTGGCCCCAGTGTATATATAATAATTCATTGGTCCCAGTGAGTATATAATAATTCATTGGCCCCAGTGTATATATAATAATTCATTGGCCCCAGTGTGTTTATAATAATACATTGGCCCCAGTGTGTATATAATAATTCATTGGCCCCAGTGTATATATAATAATTCATTGGCCCCAGTGTATATATAATAATTCATTGGCCCCAGTGTATATATAATAATTCATTGGTCCCAGTGTATATATAATAATTCATTGGCCCCAGTGTGTATATAATAATTCATTGGCCCCAGTGTATATATAATAATTCATTGGCCCCAGTGTGTTTATAATAATTCATTGGTCCCAGTGTATATATAATAATTCATTGGCCCCAGTGTGTATATAATAATTCATTGGCCCCAGTGTATATATAATAATTCATTGGCCCCAGTGTGTATATAATAATTCATTAGCCCCAGTGTGTATATAATAATTCATGTCACGATGCCGGCTGGCAGGTAGTGGATCCTCTGTGCCAGAGAGGGATTGGCGTGGACCGTGCTAGTGGACCGGTTCTAAGCCACTACTGGTTTTCACCAGAGCCCGTTGCAAAGCGGGATGGTCTTGCTGCGGCGGTAGTGACCAGGTCGTATCCACTAGCAACGGCTCACCTCTCTGGCTGCTGAAGATAGGCGCGGTACAAGGGAGTAGGCAGAAGCAAGGTCGGACGTAGCAGAAGGTCGGGGCAGGCAGCAAGGATCGTAGTCAGGGGCAACGGCAGAAGGTCTGGAACACAGGCTAGGAACACACAAGGAACGCTTTCACTGGCACAATGGCAACAAGATCCGGCAAGGGAGTGAAGGGGAAGTGAGGTGATATAGGGAAGTGCACAGGTGATAACACTAATTGGAACCACTGCGCCAATCAGCGGCGCAGTGGCCCTTTAAATCGCAAAGACCCGGCGCGCGCGCGCCCTAGGGAGCGGGGCCACGCGCGCCGGGACAGGACCGAGGGAGAGCGAGTCAGGTACGGGAGCCGGGGTGCGCATCGCGAGCGGGCGCTACCCGCATCGCGAATCGCACCCCGGCTGGCAGCGGAATCGCAGCGCCCCGGGTCAGAGGATCTGACCGGAGCGCTGCAGCGGGGAGAATGAAGCGAGCGCTCCGGGGAGGAGCGGGGACCCGGAGCGCTCGGCGTAACAGTACCCCCCCCCTTGGGTCTCCCCCTCTTCTTAGAGCCTGAGAACCTGAGGAGCAGACTTTTGTCTAGGATGTTGTCCTCAGGTTCCCAGGATCTCTCTTCAGGACCACAACCCTCCCAGTCCACTAAAAAAAAAGTTTTCCCTCTGACCTTTTTGGTAGCCAAGATCTCCTTGACAGAGAAGATGTCCGAGGAGCCGGAAACAGGAGTGGGAGGAACAGATTTGGGAGAAAAACGGTTGAGGATGAGTGGTTTGAGAAGAGAGACGTGAAAGGCATTGGGGATACGAAGAGAAGGAGGAAGAAGAAGTTTATAAGAGACAGGATTAATTTGACACAAAATTTTGAAAGGACCAAGATAGCGTGGTCCCAACTTGTAGCTAGGGACACGGAAGCGGACATATTTAGCGGAGAGCCATACCTTGTCTCCAGGGGAAAAAACGGGAGGAGCTCTTCTTTTCTTATCCGCGAACCTCTTCATGCGTGATGAAGCCTGTAAGAGAGAATTTTGGGTCTCTCTCCATATGATGGAAAGGTCACGAGAAATTTCATCCACAGCGGGCAGACCAGAGGGCAAGGGAGTAGGGAGGGGGGGAAGAGGGTGACGGCCGTACACCACGAAAAATGGGGATTTGGAGGAAGATTCAGAGACCCTGAAGTTATACGAGAATTCGGCCCATGGAAGGAGATCTGCCCAGTCATCCTGGCGGGAGGAAACAAAATGTCGCAAATAATCACCCAAGATCTGGTTAATTCTTTCTACTTGTCCATTGGACTGGGGATGATATGCAGAAGAAAAATTTAATTTAATCTTGAGTTGTTTACAGAGAGCCCTCCAGAATTTAGACACGAATTGGACGCCTCTATCCGAGACAATTTGCGTAGGCAATCCGTGAAGACGAAAAATGTGTACAAAAAATTGTTTAGCCAACTGAGGCGCTGAAGGAAGACCAGGAAGAGGGATGAAATGTGCCATTTTGGAGAATCGATCAACGACCACCCAAATAACAGTGTTGCCACGGGAAGGGGGTAAATCAGTAATAAAATCCATACCAATCAGAGACCAAGGCTGTTCGGGGACAGGCAGAGGATGAAGAAAACCAGCGGGCTTCTGGCGAGGAGTCTTATCCCGGGCACAGATAGTGCAGGCTCGCACAAAGTCCACAACATCCGTCTCCAGAGTCGGCCACCAATAGAAGCGGGAGATGAGTTGCACAGATTTCTTGATGCCCGCATGACCTGCGAGATGAGAGGAGTGACCCCATTTGAGGATTCCGAGGCGTTGGCGTGGAGAAACAAAGGTCTTTCCTGGAGGAGTCTGCCTGATGGAGGCAGGAGAAGTGGAGATCAGGCAGTCAGGTGGAATGATGTGTTGCGGAGAGAGTTCAACTTCTGAGGCATCCGAGGAACGAGAGAGAGCATCGGCCCTAATGTTCTTATCGGCAGGACGAAAGTGAATCTCAAAATTAAATCGGGCAAAGAACAGAGACCACCGGGCCTGGCGAGGATTCAGCCGTTGGGCAGACTGGAGGTAGGAGAGGTTCTTGTGGTCGGTGTAGATAATAACAGGAAAACTTGATCCCTCCAGCAGATGCCTCCATTCCTCAAGTGCTAATTTAATGGCTAGAAGCTCTCGATCCCCGATGGAGTAGTTCCTCTCCGCTGGGGAGAAGGTCCTAGAGAAAAAACCACAAGTGACAGCATGCCCGGAAGAATTTTTTTGTAGAAGAACAGCTCCAGCTCCCACTGAGGAGGCATCAACCTCCAATAGGAAGGGTTTGGAAGGGTCAGGTCTGGAGAGCACGGGAGCCGAAGAAAAGGCAGACTTGAGTTGTTTAAAGGCGTCTTCTGCTTGAGGAGGCCAGGACTTGGGATCAGCATTTTTTTTGGTTAAAGCCACGATAGGAGCCACCACGGTAGAAAAATGTGGAATAAATTGCCTGTAATAATTGGCGAACCCCAAAAAGCGTTGGATAGCACGGAGTCCGGAGGGGCGTGGCCAATCTAAGACGGCAGAGAGTTTGTCTGGATCCATCTGTAGTCCCTGGCCAGAGACCAAATATCCTAGAAAAGGAAGAGATTGGCATTCAAACAAACATTTCTCAATTTTGGCATAGAGTTGATTGTCACGAAGTCTCTGAAGAACCATACGGACATGCTGGCGGTGTTCTTCTAGATTGGCAGAAAAAATTAGGATATCGTCCAGATATACAACAACACAGGAGTATAACAGATCACGAAAAATTTCATTAACAAAGTCTTGGAAGACGGCAGGGGCGTTGCACAGGCCAAAGGGCATGACCAGATACTCAAAGTGTCCATCTCTGGTGTTAAATGCCGTTTTCCACTCATCCCCCTCTCTGATGCGGATGAGGTTATAGGCGCCTCTTAAGTCCAATTTAGTAAAGATGTGGGCACCTTGGAGGCGATCAAAGAGTTCAGAGATGAGGGGTAAGGGGTAGCGGTTCTTAACCGTGATTTTATTAAGACCGCGGTAGTCAATGCAAGGACGTAGGGAGCCATCTTTTTTGGACACAAAGAAAAATCCGGCTCCGGCAGGAGAGGAGGATTTACGGATAAAGCCCTTTTTTAGATTCTCCTGGACGTATTCAGACATGGCAAGAGTCTCTGGGGCAGAGAGAGGATAAATTCTGCCCCGGGGTGGAGTAGTGCCCGGGAGGAGGTCGATAGGACAATCATAAGGCCTGTGAGGAGGTAGAGTCTCAGCTTGTTTTTTGCAGAAAACATCCGCGAAGTCCATATAGGCCTTAGGGAGACCGGTTACTGGAGGAACCACAGAGTTACGGCAAGGGTTACTGGGAACCGGTTTTAGACAGTTCTTGGAACAAGAGGACCCCCAACTCTTGATCTCCCCAGTGGACCAATCCAGGGTTGGGGAATGAAGTTGAAGCCAGGGAAGTCCAAGGAGAATTTCCGAGGTGCAATTGGGGAGGACCAAAAGTTCAATCCTCTCGTGATGAGATCCGATGCTCATAAGAAGGGGCTCAGTGCGGAAACGTATGGTACAGTCCAATCTTTCATTATTTACACAATTGATGTAGAGGGGTCTGGCGAGACTGGTCACCGGGATGTTGAACCTGTTGACGAGAGAGGCCAAAATAAAATTTCCTGCAGATCCAGAGTCCAAGAAGGCCACAGTAGAGAAGGAGAAGGCAGAGGCAGACATCCGCACAGGCACAGTAAGACGTGGAGAAGCAGAGTAGACATCAAGGACTGTCTCACCTTTGTGCGGAGTCAGCGTACGTCTTTCCAGGCGGGGAGGACGGATAGGACAATCCCTCAGGAAGTGTTCGGTACTAGCACAGTACAAGCAGAGGTTCTCCATACGGCGTCGTGTCCTCTCTTGAGGTGTCAGGCGAGACCGGTCGACCTGCATAGCCTCCACGGCGGGAGGCATAGGAACAGTTTGCAGGGGACCAGAGGAGAGAGGAGCCGAGGAGAAGAAACGCCTCGTGCGAACAGAGTCCATATCTTGGCGGAGTTCCTGACGCCTTTCGGAAAAACGCATGTCAATGCGAGTGGCTAGGTGAATAAGTTCATGTAGATTAGCAGGAATTTCTCGTGCGGCCAGAACATCTTTAATGTTGCTGGATAGGCCTTTTTTGAAGGTCGCGCAGAGGGCCTCATTATTCCAGGATAATTCTGAAGCAAGAGTACGGAATTGTACGGCATACTCGCCAACGGAAGAATTACCCTGGACCAGGTTCAACAGGGCAGTCTCAGCAGAAGAGGCTCGGGCAGGTTCCTCAAAGACACTTCGGATTTCCGAGAAGAAGGAGTGTACAGAGGCAGTGACGGGGTCATTGCGGTCCCAGAGCGGTGTGGCCCAAGACAGGGCTTTTCCAGACAGAAGGCTGACTACGAAAGCCACCTTAGACCTTTCAGTGGGAAACAGGTCCGACATCATCTCCAGATGCAGGGAACATTGGGAAAGAAAGCCACGGCAAAACTTAGAGTCCCCATCAAATTTATCCGGCAGGGAAAGGCGTAGACCAGGAGCGGCCACTCGCTGCGGAGGAGGTGCAGGAGCTGGCGGAGGAGATGATTGCTGAAGCTGTGGTAGTAGCAGAAGTTGCTGTAACATGGCGGTCAACTGCGACAGCTGCTGTCCTTGTTGGGCAATCTGCTGCGATTGCTGAGCGACCACCGTGGGAAGATCAGCGAGACTTGGCAGCGGCACCTCAGCGGGATCCATGGCCGGATCTACTGTCACGATGCCGGCTGGCAGGTAGTGGATCCTCTGTGCCAGAGAGGGATTGGCGTGGACCGTGCTAGTGGACCGGTTCTAAGCCACTACTGGTTTTCACCAGAGCCCGCCGCAAAGCGGGATGGTCTTGCTGCGGCGGTAGTGACCAGGTCGTATCCACTAGCAACGGCTCACCTCTCTGGCTGCTGAAGATGGGCGCGGTACAAGGGAGTAGGCAGAAGCAAGGTCGGACGTAGCAGAAGGTCGGGGCAGGCAGCAAGGATCGTAGTCAGGGGCAACGGCAGAAGGTCTGGAACACAGGCTAGGAACACACAAGGAACGCTTTCACTGGCACAATGGCAACAAGATCCGGCAAGGGAGTGAAGGGGAAGTGAGGTGATATAGGGAAGTGCACAGGTGATAACACTAATTGGAACCACTGCGCCAATCAGCGGCGCAGTGGCCCTTTAAATCGCAAAGACCCGGCGCGCGCGCGCCCTAGGGAGCGGGGCCGCGCGCGCCGGGACAGGACCGAGGGAGAGCGAGTCAGGTACGGGAGCCGGGGTGCGCATCGCGAGCGGGCGCTACCCGCATCGCGAATCGCACCCCGGCTGGCAGCGGAATCGCAGCGCCCCGGGTCAGAGGATCTGACCGGAGCGCTGCAGCGGGGAGAATGAAGCGAGCGCTCCGGGGAGGAGCGGGGACCCGGAGCGCTCGGCGTAACAATTCATTGGCCCCAGTGTATATATAATAATTCATTGGCCCCAGTGTATATATAATAATTCATTGGCCCCAGTGTATATATAATAATTTATTGGCCCCAGTGTGTTTATAATAATTCATTGGCCCCAGTGTGTATATAATAATTCATTGGCCCCAGCGTATATATAATAATTCATTGGCCCCAGCGTGTATATAATAATTCATTGGCCCCAGCGTATATATAATAATTCATTGGCCCCAGTGTGTATATAATAATTCATTGGCCCCAGCGTATATATAATAATTCATTGGCCCCAGCGTATATATAATAATTCATTGGCCCCAGTGTATATATAATAATTCATTGGCCCCAGCGTATATATAATAATTCATTGGCCCCAGTGTATATATAATAATACATTGGCCCCAGTGTGTTTATAATAATTCATTGGCCCCAGTGTATATACAATAATTCATTGGCCCCAGTGTATATATAATAATTCATTGGCCCCAGTGTATATATAATAATACATTGGCCCCAGTGTGTTTATAATAATTCATTGGCCCCAGTGTATATATAATAATTCATTGGCCCCAGTGTATATATAATAATTCATTGGCCCCAGTGTGTTTATAATAATTCATTGGCCCCAGTGTGTATATAATAATTCATTGGCCCCAGTGTATATATAATAATTCATTGGCCCCAGTGTGTTTATAATAATTCATTGGCCCCAGTGTGTTTATAATAATTAATTGGCCCCAGTGTGTATATAATAATTCATTGGCCCCAGTGTGTATATAATAATTCATTGGCCCCAGTGTATATATAATAATTAATTGGCGCCAGTGTATATATAATAATACATTGGCCCCAGTGTGTTTATAATAATTCATTGGCCCCAGTGTGTATATAATAATTAATTGGCCCCAGTGTATATATAATAATTCATTAGCCCCAGTGTATATATAATAATTCATTAGCCCCAGTGTATATATAATAATTCATTGGCCCCAGTGTATATATAATAATTTATTGTCCCCAGTGTATATATAATAATTCATTAGCCCCAGTGTATATATAATAATTCATTGGCCCCAGTGTATATATAATAATTAATTGGCCCCAGTGTGTATATAATAATTCATTGGCCCCAGTGTATATAATAATTCATTGGCCCCAGTGTGTATATAATAATTCATTGGCCCCAGTGTGTATATAATAATTCATTGGCCCCAGTGTGTTTATAATAATTCATTGGCCCCAGTGTATATATAATAATTCATTGGCCCCAGTGTATATATAATAATTCATTGGCCCCAGTGTATATATAATAATTTATTGTCCCCAGTGTATATATAATAATTTATTGTCCCCAGTGTGTATATAATAATTCATTGGCCCCAGTGTATATATAATAATTCATTGGCCCCAGTGTATATATAATAATTCATTGTCCCCAGTGTATATATAATAATTCATTGGCCCCAGTGTATATATAATAATACATTGGCCCCAGTGTATTTATAATAATTCATTGGCCCCAGTGTGTATATAATAATTCATTGGCCCCAGTGTATATATAATAATTCATTGGCCCCAGTGTATATATAATAATTCATTGGCCCCAGTGTGTATATAATAATTCATTGGCCCCAGTGTATATATAATAATTCATTGGCCCCAGTGTGTATATAATAATTCAGTGGCCCCAGTGTATATATAATAATTCATTGGCCCCAGTGTATATATAATAATTCATTGGCCCCAGTGTATATATAATAATTCATTGGCCCCCAGTGTATATATAATAATTCATTGGCCCCAGTGTGTTTATAATAATTCATTGGCCCCAGTGTATATATAATAATTCATTGGCCCCAGTGTATATATAAAAATTCATTGGCCCCAGTGTATACCGTATTTTTCGCCGTATAAGACGCACTTTTTGTTCCCCAAAACTGGGGGGGAAAAGTCGGTGCGTCTTATACGGCGAATACACCTCTATCGCGGCGGTCCCTGCGGCCATCAACGGCCGGGACCCGCGGCTAATACAGGACATCACCGATCGCGGTGATGCCCTGTATTAACCCTTCAGACGCGGCGATCAAAGCTGACCGCCGCGTCTGAATGGAAAGTGACACTAACCCGGCTGTTCAGTCAGGCTGTTCGGGACCGCCGCGATTTCACCGCGGCGGTCCCGAACAGCCTGACTGAATAGCCGGGTTAGTGCTTACAGGACACCGGGGGGGACCTTACCTGCCTCCTCGGTGTCTTCTCCGTTCAGGGATCCGCTGTATGGCCGGCGCTCTCCTTCCTCGTCATCACGTCGTCGCGTACGTGCGCCGGCGTGCGTAACGACGTGATGGCGGCGACAGAGAGCGCAGATACCCGGCCGGCAGCAGAGACGTTCCGGAGCGACGGGGACGCGGCGACAGCGATGGAGCGACATCCAGGGCAGCAATGACGGGTCCGGAGCGGCGGGGACACGTGAGTATTACCATCTCCTGCAGTGGTCTTCAATCTGCGGACCTCCAGATGTTGCAAAACTACAACTTCCAGCATGCCCGGACAGCCAACAGCTGTCCGGGCATGCTGGGAGTTGTAGTTTTGCAACATCTGGAGGTCCTCAGATTGAAGATCACTATTGGGTTCAAAATCTTTATTTTTTTTAGATTTTGCCCCTAAAAATTGGGTGCGTCTTATACGCCGGTGCGTCCTATAGGGCGAAAAATACGGTATATAATAATTCATTGGCCCCAGTGTATATATAATAATTCATTGGCCCCAGTGTATATATAATAATTCATTGGCCCCAGTGTATATATAATAATTCATTGGCCCCAGTGTATATATAATAATTCATTGGCCCCCAGTGTATATATAATAATTCATTGGCCCCAGTGTGTTTATAATAATTCATTGGCCCCAGTGTATATATAATAATACATTGGCCCCAGTGTATATATAATAATTCATTGGCCCCAGTGTATATATAATAATTCATTGGTCCCAGTGTATATATAATTATTTATTGGCCCCCAGTGTGTTTATAATAATTCATTGGCCCCAGTGTGTTTATAATAATTCATTGGCCCCAGTGTATATATAATAATTCATTGGCCCCAGTGTATATATAATAATTCATTGGCCCCAGTGTATATATAATAATTCATTGGCCCCAGTGTGTTTATAATAATTTATTGGCCCCAGTGTATATATAATAATTCATTGGCCCCAGTGTATTTATAATAATTCATAGGCCCCAGTGTATATATAATAAATCATTGGCCCCAGTGTATATATAATAATTCATTAGCCCCAGTGTATATATAATAATTCATTGGCCCCAGTGTATTTATAATAATTCATAGGCCCCAGTGTATATATAATAATTCATTGGCCCCAGTGTATATATAATAATTCATTGGCCCCAGTGTGTTTATAATAATTCATTGGCCCCAGTGTATATATAATTATTTATTGGCCCCCAGTGTATATATAATAATTTATTGGCCCCAGTGTATATATAATAATTCATTGGCCCCAGTGTATTTATAATAATTCATAGGCCCCAGTGTATATATAATAATTCATTGGCCCCAGTGTATATATAATAATTCATTAGCCCCAGTGTATATATAATAATTCATTGGCCCCAGTGTATATATAATAATTCATTGGCCCCAGTGTATTTATAATAATTCATAGGCCCCAGTGTATATATAAAAATTCATTGGCCCCAGTGTATATATAATAATTCATTGGCCCCAGTGTGTTTATAATAATTCATTGGCCCCAGTGTATATATAATTATTTATTGGCCCCCAGTGTATATATAATAATTTATTGGCCCCAGTGTATATATAATAATTCATTGGCCCCAGTGTGTATATAATAATTCATTGGCCCCAGTGTATTTATAATAATTCATAGGCCCCAGTGTATATATAATAATTCATTGGCCCCAGTGTATATATAATAATTCATTAGCCCCAGTGTATATATAATAATTCATTGGCCCCAGTGTATATATAATAATTCATTGGCCCCAGTGTATATATAATAATTTATTGGCCCCAGTGTATTTATAATAATTCATTAGCCCCAGTGTATATATAATAATTCATTAGCCCCATTGTATATATAATAATTCATTGGCCCCAGTGTATATATAATAATTCATTGGCCCCAGTGTGTTTATAATAATTCATTGGCCCCAGTGTATATATAATAATTCATTGGCCCCAGTGTATTTATAATAATTCATAGGCCCCAGTGTATATATAATAATTCATTGGCCCCAGTGTATATATAATAATTCATTGGCCCCAGTGTATATATAATAATTCATTGGCCCCAGTGTATATATAATAATTCATTAGCCCCAGTGTATATATAATAATTCATTGGCCCCAGTGTATATATAATAATTCATTGGCCCCAGTATATATATAATAATTCATTAGCCCCAGTGTATAGATAATAATTCATTGGCCCCAGTGTGTATATAATAATTCATTGGCCCCAGTATATATATAATAATTCATTAGCCCCAGTGTATATATAATAATTCATTGGCCCCAGTGTATATATAATAATTCATTGGCCCCAGTATATATATAATAATTCATTAGCCCCAGTGTATATATAATAATTCATTGGCCCCAGTATATATATAATAATTCATTGGCCCCAGTGTATATATAATAATTCATTAGCCCCAGTGTATATATAATAATACATTGGCCCCAGTGTGTTTATAATAATTCATTGGCCCCAGTATATATATAATAATTCATTGGCCCCAGTGTATATATAATAATTCATTGGCCCCAGTGTATATATAATAATTCATTGGCCCCAGTGTATATATAATAATTCATTGGCCCCAGTGTATATATAATAATTAATTGGCCCCAGTGTATATATAATAATTCATTGGCCCCAGTGTATATATAATAATTAATTGGCCCCAGTGTATATATAATAATTAATTGGCCCCAATGTGTATATAATAATTCATTGGCCCCAGTGTATATATAATAATTCATTGGCCCCAGTGTGTTTATAATAATACATTGGCCCCAGTGTATATATAATAATTCATTGGCCCCAGTTTATATATAATAATTCATTGGCCCCAGTGTGTATATAATAATTCATTGGCCCCAGTTTATATATAATAATTCATTGGCCCCAGTGTATATATAATAATTCATTGGCCCCAGTGTATATATAATAATTCATTGGCCCCAGTGTATATAATAATTCATTGGCCCCAGTGTATATATAATAATACATTGGCCCCAGTGTATATATAATAATTCATTGGCCCCAGTGTGTTTATAATAATTCATTGGCCCCAGTGTATCTATAATAAATCATTGGCCCCAGTGTGTTTATAATAATTCATTGGCCCCAGTGTATCTATAATAATTCATTGGCCCCAGTGTGTTTATAATAATTCATTGGCCCCAGTGTATATATAATAATTCATTGGCCCCAGTGTATATATAATAATTCATTGGCCCCAGTGTATATATAATAATTCATTGGCCCCAGTGTGTTTATAATAATTAATTGGCCCCAGTGTATATATAATAATTCATTGGCCCCAGTGTATATATAATAATACATTGTCCCCAGTGTATATATAATAATTCATTGGCCCCAGTGTGTATATAATAATTCATTGGCCCCAGTGTATATATAATAATTCATTGGCCCCAGTGTGTTTATAATAATTCATTTGCCCCAGTTTATATATAATAATTCATTGGCCCCAGTGTATTTATAATAATTCATTGGCCCCAGTGTATATATAATAATTCATTGGCCCCAGTGTATATATAATAATTCATTGGCCCCAGTGTATATATAATAATTCATTGGCCCCAGTGTGTTTATAATAATTCATTGGCCCCCAGTGTGTATATAATAATTCATTAGCCCCAGTGTATATATAATAATCCATTGGCCCCAGTGTGTTTATAATAATTTATTGGCCCCAATGTATATATAATAATTCATTGGCCCCAGTGTATATATAATAATTCATTGGCTCCAGTGTATATATAATAATTCATTGGCCCCAGTGTATTTATAATAATTCATTGGCCCCCAGTGTGTTTATAATAATTCATTGGCCCCAGTGTATATATAATAATACATTGGCCCCAATGTATATATAATAATTTATTAGCCCCAGTGTATATATAATAATACATTAGCCTCAGTGTATATATAATAAATCATTTGCCCCAGTGTATATATGATAATTCATTGGCCCCAGTGTGTATATAATAATTCATTGGCCCCAGTGTATATATAATAATTCATTGGCCCCAGTGTGTATATAATAATACATTGGCCCCAGTGTATATATAATAATTCATTGGCCCCAGTGTATATATAATAATTCATTGGCCCCAGTGTATATATAATAATTCATTGGCCCCAGTGTATATATAATAATTCATTGGCCCCAGTGTATATATAATAATTCATTGGCCCCAGTGTATATATAATAATTCATTGGCCCCAGTGTATATATAATAATTCATTGGCCCCAGTGTATATATAATAATTCATTGGCCCCAGTGTATATATAATAATTCATTGGTCCCAGTGTGTTTATAATAATTCATTGGCCCCAGTGTATATATAATAATTCATTGGCCCCAGTGTGTATATAATAATACATTGGCCCCAGTGTATATATAATAATGCAATGGCCCCAGTGTGTATATAATAATTCTTTGGCCCCAGTATATATACAATAATTCATTAGCCCCAGTGTATAGATAATAATTCATTGGCCCCAGTGTGTATATAATAATTCATTGGCCCCAGTATATATATAATAATTCATTAGCCCCAGTGTATATATAATAATTCATTAGCCCCAGTGTATATATAATAATACATTGGCCCCAGTGTGTTTATAATAATTCATTGGCCCCAGTATATATATAATAATTCATTGGCCCCAGTCTATATATAATAATTCATTGGCCCCAGTGTATATATGATAATACATTGGCCCCAGTGTGTATATAATAATTCATTGGCCCCAGTATATAAATAATAATTCATTAGCCCCCGTGTATATATAATAATACATTGGCCCCAGTGTGTTTATAATAATTCATTGGCCCCAATGTATATATAATAATTCATTGTCCCCAGTGTATATATAATAATTCATTGGCCCCAGTGTATATATAATAATTCATTGGCCCCAGTGTGTTTATAATAATTCATTGGCCCCAGTGTATATATAATAATTCGTTGGCCCCAGTGTATATATAATAATTAATTGGCCCAAGTGTATATATAATAATTCATTGGCCCCAGTGTATATATAATAATTAATTGGCCCCAGTGTATATATAATAATTCATTGGCCCCAATGTGTATATAATAATTCATTGGCCCCAGTGTATATATAATAATTCATTGGCCCCAGTGTGTATATAATAATACATTGGCCCCAGTGTATATATAATAATTCATTGGCCCCAGTGTATATATAATAATTCATTGGCCCCAGTTTATATATAATAATTCATTGGCCCCAGTGTATATATAATAATTCATTGGCCCCAGTGTATATATAATAATTCATTGGCCCCAGTTTATATATAATAATTCATTGGCCCCAGTGTATATATAATAATTAATTGGCCCCAGTGTATATATAATAATTCATTGGCCCCAGTGTATATAATAATTCATTGGCCCCAGTTTATATATAATAATTCATTGGCCCCAGTGTATATATAATAATTCATTGGCCCCAGTGTATATATAATAATTCATTGGCCCCAGTGTATATATAATAATTCATTGGCCCCAGTGTGTTTATAATAATTCATTGGCCCCAGTGTGTATATAATAATTCATTGGCCCCAGTATATATATAATAATTCATTGGCCCCAGTGTATATATAATAATTCATTGGCCCCAGTGTGTTTATAATAATTCATTGGCCCCAGTGTATCTATAATAATTCATTGGCCCCAGTGTATATATAATAATTCATTGGCCCCAGTGTATATATAATTATTCATTGGCCCCAGTGTATATATAATAATTCATTGGCCCCAGTGTATATATAATAATACATTGTCCCCAGTGTATATATAATAATTCATTGGCCCCAGTGTGTATATAATAATTCATTGGCCCCAGTGTATATATAATAATTCATTGGCCCCAGTGTGTTTATAATAATTCATTGGCCCCAGTGTATATATAATAATTCATTGGCCCCAGTGTGTTTATAATAATTCATTGGCCCCCAGTGTGTATATAATAATTCATTAGCCCCAGTGTATATATAATAATCCATTGGCCCCAGTGTGTTTATAATAATTCATTGGCCCCAATGTATATATAATAATTCATTGGCCCCAGTGTATATATAATAATTCATTGGCTCCAGTGTATATATAATAATTCATTGGCCCCAGTGTATTTATAATAATTCATTGGCCCCCAGTGTGTTTATAATAATTAATTGGCCCCAGTGTATATATAATAATACATTGGCCCCAATGTATATATAATAATTCATTAGCCCCAGTGTATATATAATAATACATTGGCCTCAGTGTATATATAATAAATCATTTGCCCCAGTGTATATATAATAATTCATTGGCCCCAGTGTGTATATAATAATTCATTGGCCCCAGTGTATATATAATAATTCATTGGCCCCAGTGTGTATATAATAATACATTGGCCCCAGTGTATATATAATAATTCATTTGCCCCAGTGTATATATAATAATTCATTGGCCCCAGTGTGTATATAATAATTCATTGGCCCCAGTGTGTTTATAATAATTCATTGACCCCAGTGTATATATAATAATTCATTGGCCCCAGTGTATATATAATAATTCATTGGTCCCAGTGTGTATATAATGATTCGTTGGCCCCAGTGTGTATATAATAATTCATTGGCCCCAGTGTGTTTATAATAATTCATTGGCCCCAGTGTATATATAATAATTAATTGGCCCCAGTGTGTTTATAATAATTCATTGGCCCCAGTGTATATATAATAATTAATTGGCCCCAGTGTATATATAATAATTCATTGGCCCCAGTGTGTTTATAATAATTCAATGGCCCCAGTGTGTATATAATAATTCATTGACCCCAGTGTATATATAATAATTCATTGGCCCCAGTGTGTTTATAATAATTCATTGACCCCAGTGTATATATAATAATTCATTGGCCCCAGTGTATATATAATAATTCATTGGCCCCAGTGTGTTTATAATAATTCATTGGCCCCAGTGTATATATAATAATTCATTGGCCCCAGTGTGTATATAATAATTCATTGGCCCCAGTGTATATATAATAATTCATTGGCCCCAGTGTATATATAATAATTCATTGGCCCCAGTGTATATAAAATAATTCATTGTCCCCAGTGTGTTTATAATAATTCAATGGTCCCAGTGTATTTATAATAATTCATTGGTCCCAGTGTATATATAATAATTCATTGGCCCCAGTGTATATATAATAACTCATTGGCCCCAGTGTGTATATAATAATTCATTGGCCCCAGTGTATATATAATAATTCATTGGCCCCAGTGTATATATAATAACTCATTGGCCCCAGTGTGTATATAATAATTCATTGGCCCCAGTGTATATATAATAATTCATTGGCCCCAGTGTGTTTATAATAATTCATTGACCCCAGTGTATATATAATAATTCATTGGCCCCAGTGTGTATATAATAATTCATTGGCCCCAGCGTATATAAAATAATTCATTGGCCCCAGTGTGTATATAATAATTCATTGGCCCCAGTGTGTATATAATAATTCATTGGCCACAGTGTATATATAATAATTCATTGGCCCCAGTGTGTATATAATAATTCATTGGCCCCAGTGTATATATAATAATTCATTGGCCCCAGTGTATATATAATAATTCATTGGCCCCAGTGTATATAAAATAATTCATTGTCCCCAGTGTGTTTATAATAATTCAATGGTCCCAGTGTATTTATAATAATTCATTGGTCCCAGTGTATATATAATAATTCATTGGCCCCAGTGTATATATAATAACTCATTGGCCCCAGTGTATATATAATAATTCATTGGCCCCAGTGTATATATAATAATTCATTGGCCCCAGTGTGTTTATAATAATTCATTGGCCCCAGTGTATATATAATAATTCATTGGCCCCAGTGTGTTTATAATAATTCATTGGCCCCAGTGTATATATAATAATTCATTGGCCCCAGTGTATATATAATAATTCATTGGCCCCAGTGTATATATAATAATTCATTGGCCCCAGTGTGTATATAATAATTCATTGGCCCCAGTGTATATATAATAATTCATTGGCCCCAGTGTGTATATAATAATACATTGGCCCCAGTGTATATATAATAATTCATTGGCCCCAGTGTGTTTATAATAATTCATTGGCCCCAGTGTATATATAATAATTCATTGGCCCCAGTGTGTTTATAATAATTCATTGGCCCCAGTGTATATATAATAATTCATTGGCCCCAGTGTATATATAATAATTCATTGGCCCCAGTGTATATATAATAATTCATTGGCCCCAGTGTGTTTATAATAATTCATTGGCCCCAGTGTATATATAATAATTCATTGGCCCCAGTGTATATATAATAATTCATTGGCCCCAGTGTATATATAATAATTCATTGACCCCAGTGTGTATATAATAATTCATTGGCCCCAGTGTATATATAATAATACATTGGCCCCAATGTATATATAATAATTCATTAGCCCCAGTGTATATATAATAATACATTGGCCTCAGTGTATATATAATAAATCATTTGCCCCAGTGTGTATATAATAATTCATTGGCCCCAGTGTATATATAATAATTCATTGGCCCCAGTGTGTATATAATAATTCATTGGCCCCAGTGTATATATAATAATTCATTGGCCCCAGTGTGTATATAATAATACATTGGCCCCAGTGTATATATAATAATTCATTTGCCCCAGTGTATATATAATAATTCATTGGCCCCAGTGTGTATATAATAATTCATTGGCCCCAGTGTGTTTATAATAATTCATTGACCCCAGTGTATATATAATAATTCATTGGCCCCAGTGTATATATAATAATTCATTGGTCCCAGTGTGTATATAATGATTCGTTGGCCCCAGTGTGTATATAATAATTCATTGGCCCCAGTGTGTTTATAATAATTCATTGGCCCCAGTGTATATATAATAATTCATTGGCCCCAGTGTATATATAATAATTCATTGGCCCCAGTGTATATATAATAATTCATTGGCCCCAGTGTATATATAATAATTAATTGGCCCCAGTGTATATATAATAATACATTGTCCCCAGTGTATATATAATAATTCATTGGCCCCAGTGTGTTTATAATAATTCAATGGCCCCAGTGTGTATATAATAATTCATTGGCCCCAGTGTGTTTATAATAATTCATTGACCCCAGTGTATATATAATAATTCATTGGCCCCAGTGTGTTTATAATAATTCATTGACCCCAGTGTATATATAATAATTCATTGGCCCCAGTGTATATATAATAATTCATTGGCCCCAGTGTGTTTATAATAATTCATTGGCCCCAGTGTATATATAATAATTCATTGGCCCCAGTGTGTATATAATAATTCATTGGCCCCAGTGTATATATAAAAATTCATTGGCCCCAGTGTATATATAATAATTCATTGGCCCCAGTGTATATAAAATAATTCATTGTCCCCAGTGTGTTTATAATAATTCAATGGTCCCAGTGTATTTATAATAATTCATTGGTCCCAGTGTATATATAATAATTCATTGGCCCCAGTGTATATATAATAACTCATTGGCCCCAGTGTGTATATAATAATTCATTGGCCCCAGTGTATATATAATAATTCATTGGCCCCAGTGTATATATAATAACTCATTGGCCCCAGTGTGTATATAATAATTCATTGGCCCCAGTGTATATATAATAATTCATTGGCCCCAGTGTGTTTATAATAATTCATTGACCCCAGTGTATATATAATAATTCATTGGCCCCAGTGTGTATATAATAATTCATTGGCCCCAGCGTATATAAAATAATTCATTGGCCCCAGTGTGTATATAATAATTCATTGGCCCCAGTGTGTATATAATAATTCATTGGCCACAGTGTATATATAATAATTCATTGGCCCCAGTGTGTATATAATAATTCATTGGCCCCAGTGTATATATAATAATTCATTGGCCCCAGTGTATATATAATAATTCATTGGCCCCAGTGTATATAAAATAATTCATTGTCCCCAGTGTGTTTATAATAATTCAATGGTCCCAGTGTATTTATAATAATTCATTGGTCCCAGTGTATATATAATAATTCATTGGCCCCAGTGTATATATAATAACTCATTGGCCCCAGTGTATATATAATAATTCATTGGCCCCAGTGTATATATAATAATTCATTGGCCCCAGTGTGTTTATAATAATTCATTGGCCCCAGTGTATATATAATAATTCATTGGCCCCAGTGTGTTTATAATAATTCATTGGCCCCAGTGTATATATAATAATTCATTGGCCCCAGTGTATATATAATAATTCATTGGCCCCAGTGTATATATAATAATTCATTGGCCCCAGTGTGTATATAATAATTCATTGGCCCCAGTGTATATATAATAATTCATTGGCCCCAGTGTGTATATAATAATACATTGGCCCCAGTGTATATATAATAATTCATTGGCCCCAGTGTGTTTATAATAATTCATTGGCCCCAGTGTATATATAATAATTCATTGGCCCCAGTGTGTTTATAATAATTCATTGGCCCCAGTGTATATATAATAATTCATTGGCCCCAGTGTATATATAATAATTCATTGGCCCCAGTGTATATATAATAATTCATTGGCCCCAGTGTGTTTATAATAATTCATTGGCCCCAGTGTATATATAATAATTCATTGGCCCCAGTGTATATATAATAATTCATTGGCCCCAGTGTATATATAATAATTCATTGACCCCAGTGTGTATATAATAATTCATTGGCCCCAGTGTATATATAATAATTCATTGGCCCCAGTGTGTTTATAATAATTCATTGGCCCCAGTGTATATATAATAATTCATTGGCCCCAGTGTGTTTATAATAATTCATTGGCCCCAGTGTATATATAATAATTCATTGGCCCCAGTGTATATATAATAATTCATTGGCCCCAGTGTATATATAATAATTCATTGGCCCCAGTGTGTATATAATAATTCATTGGCCCCAGTGTATATATAATAATTCATTGGCCCCAGTGTGTATATAATAATTCATTGGCCCCAGTGTATATATAATAATTCATTGGCCCCAGTGTGTTAATAATAATTCATTGGCCCCAGTGTATATATAATAATTCATTGGCCCCAGTGTATATATAATAATTAATTGGCCCCAGTGTGTTTATAATAATTCATTGGCCCCAGTGTATATATAATAATTAATTGGCCCCAGTTTGTTTATAATAATACATTGGCCCCAGTGTGTATATAATAATTCATTGGCCCCAGTGTGTATATAATAATTCATTGGCCCCAGTGTATATATAATAATTCATTGGCCCCAGTGTATATATAATAATTCATTGGCCCCAGTGTATATATAATAATTCATTGGCCCCAGTGTGTTTATAATAATTCATTGGCCCCAGTGTATATTTAATAATTCATTGGCCCCAGTGTATATATAATAATTCATTGGCCCCAGTGTGTTTATAATAATTCATTGGCCCCCAGTGTGTATATAATAATTCATTAGCCCCAGTGTATATATAATAATCCATTGGCCCCAGTGTATATATAATAATTCATTGGCCCCAGTGTATATATAATAATTCATTGGCTCCAGTGTATATATAATAATTCATTGGCCCCAGTGTATATATAATAATTCATTGGCTCCAGTGTATATATAATAATTCATTGGCCCCAGTGTATTTATAATAATTCATTGGCCCCAGTGTATATATAATAATACATTGGCCCCAATGTATATATAATAATTCATTAGCCCCAGTGTATATATAATAATTCATTGGCCCCAGTGTGTTTATAATAATTCATTGGCCCCAGTGTATATATAATAATACATTGGCCTCAGTGTATATATAATAATTCATTGGCCCCAGTGTGTATATAATAATTCATTGGCCCCAGTGTATATATAATAATTCATTGGCCCCAGTGTGTTTATAATAATTCATTGGCCCCAGTGTATATATAATAATTCATTGGCCCCAGTGTATATATAATAATTCATTGGCCCCAGTGTATATATAATAATACATTGTCCCCAGTGTATATATAATAATTCATTGGCCCCAGTGTGTATATAATAATTCATTGGCCCCAGTGTATATATAATAATTCATTGGCCCCAGTGTGTATATAATAATTCATTTGCCCCAGTGTATATATAATAATTCATTGGCCCCAGTGTGTTTATAATAATTCATTGGCCCCAGTGTATATATAATAATTCATTGGCCCCAGTGTATATATAATAATTCATTGGCCCCAGTGTATATATAATAATTCATTGGCCCCAGTGTATATATAATAATTCATTGGCCCCAGTGTATTTATAATAATTCATTGGCCCCCAGTGTGTATATAATAATTCATTAGCCCTAGTGTATATATAATAATCCATTGGCCCCAGTGTGTTTATAATAATTCATTGGCCCCAATGTATATATAATAATTCATTGGCCCCAGTGTATATATAATAATTCATTGGCTCCAGTGTATATATAATAATTCATTGGCCCCAGTGTATTTATAATAATTCATTGGCCCCCAGTGTGTTTATAATAATTCATTGGCCCCAGTGTATATATAATAATTCATTGGCCCCAGTGTATATATAATAATTCATTGGCCCCAGTGTATATATAATAATTCATTGGCCCCAGTGTATATATAATAATTCATTGGCCCCAGTGTATATATAATAATTCATTGGCCCCAGTGTATATATAATAATTCATTGGCCCCAGTGTATATATAATAATACATTGGCCCCAATGTATATATAATAATTCATTAGCCCCAGTGTATATATAATAATACATTAGCCTCAGTGTATATATAATAAATCATTTGCCCCAGTGTATATATAATAATTCATTGGCCCCAGTGTGTATATAATAATTCATTGGCCCCAGTGTATATATAATAATTCATTGGCCCCAGTGTGTATATAATAATACATTGGCCCCAGTGTATATATAATAATTCATTGGCCCCAGTGTATATATAATAATTCATTGGCCCCAGTGTATATATAATAATTCATTGGCCCCAGTGTATATATAATAATTCATTGGCCCCAGTGTGTTTATAATAATTCATTGGCCCCAGTGTATATATAATAATTCATTGGCCCCAGTGTATATATAATAATTCATTGGCCCCAGTGTGTATATAATAATACATTGGCCCCAGTGTATATATAATAATTCATTGGCCCCAGTGTGTTTATAATAATTCATTGGCCCCAGTGTATATATAATAATTCATTGGCCCCAGTGTGTTTATAATAATTCATTGGCCCCAGTGTATATATAATAATTCATTGGCCCCAGTGTATATATAATAATTCATTGGCCCCAGTGTATATATAATAATTCATTGGCCCCAGTGTATATATAATAATTAATTGGCCCCAGTGTATATATAATAATTCATTGGCCCCAGTGTATATATGATAATACATTGGCCCCAATGTATATATAATAATTCATTAGCCCCAGTGTATATAGAATAATACATTAGCCTCAGTGTATATATAATAAATCATTTGCCCCAGTGTATATATAATAATTCATTGGCCCCAGTGTGTATATAATAATTCATTGGCCCCAGTGTATATATAATAATTCATTGGCCCCAGTGTGTATATAATAATACATTGGCCCCAGTGTATATATAATAATTCATTGGCCCCAGTGTATATATAATAATTCATTGGCCCCAGTGTATATATAATAATTCATTGGCCCCAGTGTATATATAATAATTCATTGGCCCCAGTGTGTTTATAATAATTCATTGGCCCCAGTGTATATATAATAATTCATTGGCCCCAGTGTATATATAATAATTCATTGGCCCCAGTGTATATATAATAATTCATTGGCCCCAGTGTGTATATAATAATTCATTGGCCCCAGTGTATATATAATAATTCATTGGCCCCAGTGTGTTTATAATAATTCATTGGCCCCAGTGTATATATAATAATTCATTGGCCCCAGTGTGTTTATAATAATTCATTGGCCCCAGTGTATATATAATAATTCATTGGCCCCAGTGTATATATAATAATTCATTGGCCCCAGTGTATATATAATAATTCATTGGCCCCAGTGTGTTTATAATAATTCATTGGCCCCAGTGTATATATAATAATTCATTGGCCCCAGTGTATATATAATAATTCATTGGCCCCAGTGTGTATATAATAATTCATTGGCCCCAGTGTATATATAATAATTCATTGGCCCCAGTGTGTTTATAATAATTCATTGGCCCCAGTGTATATATAATAATTCATTGGCCCCAGTGTGTTTATAATAATTCATTGGCCCCAGTGTATATATAATAATTCATTGGCCCCAGTGTATATATAATAATTCATTGGCCCCAGTGTATATATAATAATTCATTGGCCCCAGTGTGTATATAATAATTCATTGGCCCCAGTGTATATATAATAATTCATTGGCCCCAGTGTGTATATAATAATTCATTGGCCCCAGTGTATATATAATAATTCATTGGCCCCAGTGTGTTAATAATAATTCATTGGCCCCAGTGTATATATAATAATTCATTGGCCCCAGTGTATATATAATAATTCATTGGCCCCAGTGTGTTTATAATAATTCATTGGCCCCAGTGTATATATAATAATTAATTGGCCCCAGTTTGTTTATAATAATACATTGGCCCCAGTGTGTATATAATAATTCATTGGCCCCAGTGTGTATATAATAATTCATTGGCCCCAGTGTATATATAATAATTCATTGGCCCCAGTGTATATATAATAATTCATTGGCCCCAGTGTATATATAATAATTCATTGGCCCCAGTGTGTTTATAATAATTCATTGGCCCCAGTGTATATATAATAATTCATTGGCCCCAGTGTATATATAATAATTCATTGGCCCCAGTGTGTTTATAATAATTCATTGGCCCCCAGTGTGTATATAATAATTCATTAGCCCCAGTGTATATATAATAATCCATTGGCCCCAGTATGTTTATAATAATTCATTGGCCCCAATGTATATATAATAATTCATTGGCCCCAGTGTATATATAATAATTCATTGGCTCCAGTGTATTTATAATAATTCATTGGCCCCAGTGTGTTTATAATAATTCATTGGCCCCAGTGTGTTTATAATAATTCATTGGCCCCAGTGTATATATAATAATTCATTGGCCCCAGTGTATTTATAATAATTCATTGGCCCCAGTGTGTATATAATAATTCATTGGCCCCAATGTATATATAATAATTCATTAGCCCCAGTGTATATATAATAATACATTGGCCTCAGTGTATATATAATAATTCATTGGCCCCAGTGTGTATATAATAATTCATTGGCCCCAGTGTGTATATAATAATTCATTGGCCCCAGTGTGTTTATAATAATTCATTGGCCCCAGTGTATATATAATAATTCATTAGCCCCAGTGTATATATAATAATTCATTGGCCCCAGTGTATATATAATAATTCATTGGCCCCAGTGTGTTTATAATAATTCATTGGCCCCAGTGTATATATAATAATTCATTGGCCCCAGTGTATATATAATAATTCATTGGCCCCAGTGTATATATAATAATACATTGTCCCCAGTGTATTTATAATAATTCATTGGCCCCAGTGTGTATATAATAATTCATTGGCCCCAGTGTATATATAATAATTCATTGGCCCCAGTGTGTATATAATAATTCATTTGCCCCAGTGTATATATAATAATTCATTGGCCCCAGTGTGTTTATAATAATTCATTGGCCCCAGTGTATATATAATAATTCATTGGCCCCAGTGTATATATAATAATTCATTGGCCCCAGTGTATATATAATAATTCATTGGCCCCAGTGTGTTTATAATAATTCATTGGCCCCCAGTGTGTATATAATAATTCATTAGCCCTAGTGTATATATAATAATCCATTGGCCCCAGTGTGTTTATAATAATTCATTGGCCCCAATGTATATATAATAATTCATTGGCCCCAGTGTATATATAATAATTCATTGGCTCCAGTGTATATATAATAATTCATTGGCCCCAGTGTATTTATAATAATTCATTGGCCCCCAGTGTGTTTATAATAATTCATTGGCCCCAGTGTATATATAATAATACATTGGCCCCAATGTATATATAATAATTCATTAGCCCCAGTGTATATATAATAATACATTAGCCTCAGTGTATATATAATAAATCATTTGCCCCAGTGTATATATAATAATTCATTGGCCCCAGTGTGTATATAATAATTCATTGGCCCCAGTGTATATATAATAATTCATTGGCCCCAGTGTGTATATAATAATACATTGGCCCCAGTGTATATATAATAATTCATTGGCCCCAGTGTATATATAATAATTCATTGGCCCCAGTGTATATATAATAATTCATGGGCCCCAGTGTATATATAATAATTCATTGTCCCCAGTGTGTTTATAATAATTCATTGGCCCCAGTGTGTATATAATAATTCATTGGCCCCAGTGTGTATATAATAAATCATTGGCCCCAGTGTATATATAATAATTCATTGGCCCCAGTGTGTTTATAATAATTCATTGGTCCCAGTGTGTATATAATAATTCATTGGCTCCAGTGTGTTTATAATAATTCATTGGCCCCAGTGTGTATATAATAATACATTGGCCCCAGTGTATATATAATAATTCATTGGCCCCAGTGTGTTTATAATAATTCATTGGCCCCAGTGTGTATATAATAATTCATTGGCCCCAGTGTGTATATAATAAATCATTGGCCCCAGTGTATATATAATAATTCATGGGCCCCAGTGTATATATAATAATTCATTGGCCCCAGTGTGTATATAATAATTCATTGGCCCCAGTGTGTATATAATAAATCATTGGCCCCAGTGTATATATAATAATTCATTGGCCCCAGTGTGTTTATAATAATTCATTGGCTCCAGTGTATATATAATAATTCATTGGCCCCAGTGTGTATATAATAATTCATTGGCCCCAGTGTATATATAATAATTCATTGGCCCCAGTGTATATATAATAATTCATTGGCCCCAGTGTATATATAATTATTTATTGGCCCCAGTGTATATATAATAATTCATTGGCCCCAGTGTGTATATAATAATTCATTGGCCCCAGTGTGTATATAATAATTCATTGGCCCCAGTGTATATATAATAATTCATTGGCCCCAGTGTATATATAATAATTCATTGGCCCCAGTGTATATATAATTATTTATTGGCCCCAGTGTATATATAATAATTCATTGGCCCCAGTGTATATATAATAATTCATTGGCCCCAGTGTATATATAATAATTCATTGGCCCCAGTGTATATATAATAATTCATTGGCCCCAGTGTGTATATAATAATTCATTGGCCCCCAGTGTATATATAATAATCCATTGGCCCCAGTGTATATATAATTATTTATTGGCCCCAGTGTGTATATAATAATTCATTGGCCCCAGTGTATATATAATAATTCATTGGCCCCAGTGTATATATAATAATTCATTGGCCCCAGTGTGTATATAATAATTCATTGGCCCCAGTGTGTATATAATAATTCATTGGTCCCAGTGTGTATATAATAATACATTGGCCCCAGTGTATATATAATAATTCATTGGCCCCAGTGTATATATAATTATTTATTGGCCCCCAGTGTGTATATAATAATTCATTGGCCCCAGTGTATATATAATAATTCATTGGCCCCAGTGTATATATAATTATTTATTGGCCCCCAGTGTGTATATAATAATTCATTGGCCCCAGTGTATATATAATAATTCATTGGCCCCAGTGTATATATAATTATTTATTGGCCCCCAGTGTGTATATAATAATTCATTGGCCCCAGTGTATATATAATAATTCTTGGGCCCCAGTGTATATATAATAATTCATTGTCCCCAGTGTGTTTATAATAATTCATTGGCCCCAGTGTGTATATAATAATTCATTGGCCCCAGTGTGTATATAATAAATCATTGGCCCCAGTGTATATATAATAATTCATTGGCCCCAGTGTGTTTATAATATTTCATTGGCCCCAGTGTATATATAATAATTCATTGGCCCCAGTGTGTATATAATAATTCATTGGCCCCAGTGTATATATAATAATTCATTGGCCCCAGTGTATATATAATAATTCATTGGCCCCAGTGTATATATAATTATTTATTGGCCCCAGTGTATATATAATAATTCATTGGCCCCAGTGTGTATATAATAATTCATTGGCCCCAGTGTGTATATAATAATTCATTGGCCCCAGTGTATATATAATAATTCATTGGCCCCAGTGTATATATAATAATTCATTGGCCCCAGTGTATATATAATTATTTATTGGCCCCAGTGTATATATAATAATTCATTGGCCCCAGTGTGTATATAATAATTCATTGGCCCCAGTGTGTATATAATAATTCATTGGCCCCAGTGTATATATAATTATTTATTGGCCCCAGTGTATATATAATAATTCATTGGCCCCAGTGTATATATAATAATTCATTGGCCCCAGTGTATATATAATTATTTATTGGCCCCAGTGTATATATAATAATTCATTGGCCCCAGTGTATATATAATAATTCATTGGCCCCAGTGTATATATAATAATTCATTGGCCCCAGTGTATATAATAATTCATTGGCCCCAGTGTGTATATAATAATTCATTGGCCCCAGTGTATATATAATAATTCATTGGCCCCAGTGTATATATAATTATTTATTGGCCCCCATTGTGTATATATAATAATTCATTGGCCCCAGTGTATATATAATAATTCATTGGCCCCAGTGTATATATAATAATTCATTGGCCCCAGTATATATATAATAATTCATTGGCCCCAGTGTATATATAATAATTCATTGGCCCCAGTGTATATATAATAATACATTGGCCCCAGTGTATATATAATAATTCATTGGCCCCAGTGTATATATAATAATTCATTGGCCCCAGTGTGTTTATAATAATTCATTGGCCCCAGTGTATATATAATAATTCATTGGCCCCAGTGTATATATAATAATTCATTGGCCCCAGTGTATATATAATAATTCATTGGCCCCAGTGTATATATAATTATTTATTGGCCCCAGTGTATATATAATAATTCATTGGCCCCAGTGTGTATATAATAATTCATTGGCCCCAGTGTATTTATAATAATTCATAGGCCCCAGTGTATATATAATAATTCATTGGCCCCAGTGTATATATAATAATTCATTGGCCCCAGTGTATATATAATAATTCATTGGCCCCAGTGTATATATCATTATTTATTGGCCCCCAGTGTGTATATAATAATTAATTGGCCCCAGTGTATATATAATAATACATTGGCCCCAGTGTATATATAATAATTCATTGGCCCCAGTGTGTATATAATAATTCATTGGCCCCCAGTGTATATATAATAATTCATTGGCCCCAGTGTATATATAATAATTCATTGGCCCCAGTGTGTATATAATAATTCATTGGCCCCAGTGTATATATAATAATTCATTGGCCCCAGTGTGTATATAATAATTCATTGGCCCCAGTGTATATATAATAATACATTGGCCCCAGTGTATATATAATAATTCATTGGCCCCAGTGTATATATAATAATTCATTGGCCCCAGTGTATATATAATAATTCATTGGCCCCAGTGTATATATAATTATTTATTGGCCCCCAGTGTGTATATAATAATTCATTGGCCCCAGTGTATATATAATAATTCATTGGCCCCAGTGTATATATAATTATTTATTGGCCCCCAGTGTATATATAATAATTCATTGGCCCCAGTGTGTTTATAATAATTCATTGGCCCCAGTGTATATATAATAATTCATTGGCCCCAGTGTATATATAATAATTCATTGGCCCCAGTGTATATATAATTATTTATTGGCCCCCAGTGTATATATAATAATTCATTGGCCCCAGTGTATATATAATTATTTATTGGCCCCCAGTGTATATATAATAATTCATTGGCCCCAGTGTATATATAATAATTCATTGGCCCCAGTGTATATATAATAATTCATTGGCCCCAGTGTATATATAATTATTTATTGGCCCCCAGTGTATATATAATAATTCATTGGCCCCAGTGTATATATAATTATTTATTGGCCCCCAGTGTATATATAATAATTCATTGGCCCCAGTGTATATATAATAATTCATTGGCCCCAGTGTATATATAATAATTCATTGGCCCCAGTGTATATATAATAATTCATTGGCCCCAGTGTATATATAATTATTTATTGGCCCCCATTGTGTATATAATTATTTATTGGCCCCCAGTGTGTATATAATACCGTAATCCCATAGAAGTCTATGGCCTTTAAGTCGAGGCAGAATGTAATGGACCATTAGGCTAGTGTCACGATGCCGGCTGGCAGGTAGTGGACCCTCTGTGCCAGAGAGGGATTGGCGTGGACCGTGCTAGTGGACCGGTTCTAAGCCACTACTGGTTTTCACCAGAGCCCGCCGCAAAGCGGGATGGTCTTGCTGCGGCGGTAGTGACCAGGTCGTATCCACTAGCAACGGCTCACCTCTCTGGCTGCTGAAGATAGGCGCGGTACAAGGGAGTAGGCAGAAGCAAGGTCGGACGTAGCAGAAGGTCGGGGCAGGCAGCAAGGATCGTAGTCAGGGGCAACGGCAGAAGGTCTGGAAACACAGGCAAGGAACACACAAGGAACGCTTTCACTGGCACTAAGGCAACAAGATCCGGCAAGGGAGTGCAAGGGAAGTGAGGTAATATAGGGAAGTGCACAGGTGAAAACCCTAATTGGAACCACTGCGCCAATCAGCGGCGCAGTGGCCCTTTAAATCGCAGAGACCCGGCGCGCGCGCGCCCTAGGGAGCGGGGCCGCGCGCGCCGGGACAGAACAGACGGGGAGCGAGTCAGGTAGGGGAGCCGGGGTGCGCATCGCGAGCGGGCGCTACCCGCATCGCGAATCGCATCCCGGCTGGCAGCAGGATCGCAGCGCCCCGGGTCAGAGGACGTGACCGGAGCGCTGCAGCGGAGGGAGTGAAGCGAGCGCTCCGGGGAGGAGCGGGGACCCGGAGCGCTCGGCGTAACAGCTAGGTTCACACTGCGGAATCTCTGGGCAGAAAATTTCCGCCAGGAGATTCCGTGTGCGGCCAGCGCCGAATGAATCAGTCTGCAATGTGTTCCGCGAGTATTTCCACCTAAAGAATGGCGGAAATTTTTAAGCGGTTTTTCCATTCACAAATTCCTAAGTGTGAATTGGTGAACGGAAACCGAATCACTATATTATACATTTTAGTAGGCGGAATTTCAAAGCGGAATTGCAGACGGATATTCCGTAGTGTGAACCTATCCTTAGGCTTCAGAAAGCCAAACAAGTTATAGAAAGTTCCGCAGTGACTCTTGGTCGCCGCCTCCTCCGTTTTCTACCTGTAGGTACTACATGTGCATTGACTGTTTTGTTTTTAATTTTCGTGCTTTATTTTAAGTGGATTTTAGGAGGATTCCATGTTTTGCGTCAGATCTTAGTAAATCCACTGAATGGAAAGTTTGCAGTTTAGATACAGATGGGAAGATGAGGTTTCTCCAGGGATCGATGGTCTATTAGCGACGTATACGCGCCGTTTATCTCCCGACTCACCGTTCGCTCCTCCTCCCCTCCTCCTCAGATCGGGCTCATCAGGCAAATATTGAAAAATAAATGGAAAATGGAAGAAAAAAGAAAGCAGATAATTGAGTCAATAACGCGGGCGGCTGTGTGTGATCATAGAGATTATTGTTATAATCCTCCGGCTGTATATATATCGTGTGTCTGTGATCACTAAGTCACATCAATGTAGATGAGGATACATCTTATGGCTATGTTTCCCAACCAGGGGGCCTCCAGCTGTTGCAAAACTACAACTCCTATTTGAAGCTGTAGTTTTGTAATAGCTGGAGGTACCCTGGTTGGGAAACACTGTCTTATGGTATTGTTCATATCCAGTCCTCATATCCCAACCTCAAATCCCGATCTCATATCCTGTCCCCATATACTGTCTTTATATCCCGCCCTCATATCCTGTCCCCATATACTGTCTTTATATCCCGTCCTCATATCCCGCCCTCATATCCTGTCCCCATATACTGTTTTTATATCCCATCCTCATATCCTGTCCCCATATACTGTCTTTATATCCCGTCCTCATATCCTGACCTCATATCCAGTCCTCATATCCCAACCTCAAATCCCGATCTCATATCCTGTCACCATATACTGTCTTTATATCCCATCCTCATATCTCTTCCTCATATCCTGTCCTCATGTCCAGACCTCATATCCCGACCTCATATCCCGCCTCACATCCCGACCTCATATGCCATCCTCATATCCTGTCCTCATGTCCAGACCTCATATCCCGTCCTCATATTGTTACGCCGAGCGCTCCGGGTCCCCGCTCCTCCCCGGAGCGCTCGCTTCACTCTCCCCGCTGCAGCGCTCCGGTCAGATCCACTGACCCGGGGCGCTGCGATTCCGCTGCCAGCCGGGATGCGATTCGCGATGCGGGTAGCGCCCGCTCGCGATGCGCACCCCGGCTCCCGTACCTGACTCGCTCTCCCTCGGTCCTGTCCCGGCGCGCGCGGCCCCGCTCCCTAGGGCGCGCGCGCGCCGGGTCTTTGCGATTTAAAGGGCCACTGCGCCGCTGATTGGCGCAGTGATTCCAATTAGTGTCTTCACCTGTGCACTTCCCTATATCACCTCACTTCCCCTGCACTTCCTTGCCGGATCTTGTTGCCATTGTGCCAGTGAAAGCGTTCCTTGTGTGTTCCTAGCCTGTGTTCCAGACCTTCTGCCGTTGCCCCTGACTACGATCCTTGCTGCCTGCCCCGACCTTCTGCTACGTCCGACCTTGCTTCTGTCTACTCCCTTGTACCGCGCCTATCTTCAGCAGCCAGAGAGGTTGAGCCGTTGCTAGTGGATACGACCTGGTCACTACCGCCGCAGCAAGACCATCCCGCTTTGCGGCGGGCTCTGGTGAAAACCAGTAGTGGCTTAGAACCGATCCACTAGCACGGTCCACGCCAATCCCTCTCTGGCACAGAGGATCCACTACCTGCCAGCCGGCATCGTGACAGTAGATCCGGCCATGGATCCCGCTGAAGTTCCTCTGCCAGTTGTCGCTGACCTTACCACGGTGGTCGCCCAGCAGTCACAACAGATAGCGCAACAAGGCCAACAGCTGTCTCAACTGACCGTTATGCTACAGCAGTTACTACCACAGCTTCAGCAGTCATCTCCTCCACCGGCTCCTGCACCTCCTCCGCAGCGAGTGGCCGCTCCTGGTCTACGCCTATCCTTGCCGGATAAATTTGATGGGGACTCTAAGTTTTGCCGTGGCTTTCTTTCCCAATGTTCCCTGCATCTGGAGATGATGTCGGACCTGTTTCCCACTGAAAGGTCTAAGGTGGCTTTCGTAGTCAGCCTTCTGTCTGGAAAAGCCCTGTCTTGGGCCACACCGCTCTGGGACTGCAATGACCCCGTCACTGCCTCTGTACACTCCTTCTTCTCGGAAATCCGAAGTGTCTTTGAGGAACCTGCCCGAGCCTCTTCTGCTGAGACTGCCCTGTTGAACCTGGTCCAGGGTAATTCTTCCGTTGGCGAGTATGCCGTACAATTCCGTACTCTTGCTTCAGAATTATCCTGGAATAATGAGGCCCTCTGCGCGACCTTTAAAAAAGGCCTATCCAGCAACATTAAAGATGTTCTGGCCGCACGAGAAATTCCTGCTAATCTACATGAACTTATTCACCTAGCCACTCGCATTGACATGCGTTTTTCCGAAAGGCGTCAGGAGCTCCGCCAAGATATGGACTCTGTTCGCACGAGGCGTTTCTTCTCCTCGGCTCCTCTCTCCTCTGGTCCCCTGCAATCTGTTCCTGTGCCTCCCGCCGTGGAGGCTATGCAGGTCGACCGGTCTCGCCTGACACCTCAAGAGAGGACACGACGCCGTATGGAGAACCTCTGCCTGTACTGTGCTAGTACCGAACACTTCCTGAGGGATTGTCCTATCCGTCCTCCCCGCCTGGAAAGATGTACGCTGACTCCGCACAAAGGTGAGACAGTCCTTGATGTCTACTCTGCTTCTCCACGTCTTACTGTGCCTGTGCGGATGTCTGCCTCTGCCTTCTCCTTCTCTACTGTGGCCTTCTTGGACTCTGGATCTGCAGGAAATTTTATTTTGGCCTCTCTCGTCAACAAGTTCAACATCCCAGTGACCAGTCTCGCCAGACCCCTTTACATCAATTGTGTAAACAATGAAAGATTGGACTGTACCATACGTTTCCGCACGGAGCCCCTTCTTATGAGCATCGGATCTCATCACGAGAGGATTGAACTTTTGGTCCTCCCCAATTGCACCTCGGAAATTCTCCTTGGACTTCCCTGGCTTCAACTTCATTCCCCAACCCTGGATTGGTCCACTGGGGAGATCAAGAGTTGGGGGTCCTCTTGTTCCAAGAACTGTCTAAAACCGGTTCCCAGTAACCCTTGCCGTAACTCTGTGGTTCCTCCAGTAACCGGTCTCCCTAAGGCCTATATGGACTTCGCGGATGTTTTCTGCAAAAAACAAGCTGAGACTCTACCTCCTCACAGGCAATATGACTGTCCTATTGACCTCCTCCCGGGCACTACTCCACCCCGGGGCAGAATTTATCCTCTCTCTGCCCCAGAGACTCTTGCCATGTCTGAATACGTCCAGGAGAATCTAAAAAAGGGCTTTATCCGTAAATCCTCCTCTCCTGCCGGAGCCGGATTTTTCTTTGTGTCCAAAAAAGATGGCTCCCTACGTCCTTGCATTGACTACCGCGGTCTTAATAAAATCACGGTTAAGAACCGCTACCCCTTACCCCTCATCTCTGAACTCTTTGATCGCCTCCAAGGTGCCCACATCTTTACTAAATTGGACTTAAGAGGCGCCTATAACCTCATCCGCATCAGAGAGGGGGATGAGTGGAAAACGGCATTTAACACTAGAGATGGACACTTTGAGTATCTGGTCATGCCCTTTGGCCTGTGCAACGCCCCTGCCGTCTTCCAAGACTTTGTTAATGAAATTTTTCGTGATCTGTTATACTCCTGTGTTGTTGTATATCTGGACGATATCCTAATTTTTTCTGCCAATCTAGAAGAACACCGCCAGCATGTCCGTATGGTTCTTCAGAGACTTCGTGACAATCAACTCTATGCCAAAATTGAGAAATGTCTGTTTGAATGCCAATCTCTTCCTTTTCTAGGATATTTGGTCTCTGGCCAGGGACTACAGATGGATCCAGACAAACTCTCTGCCGTCTTAGATTGGCCACGCCCCTCCGGACTCCGTGCTATCCAACGCTTTTTGGGGTTCGCCAATTATTACAGGCAATTTATTCCACATTTTTCTACCGTTGTGGCTCCTATCGTGGCTTTAACCAAAAAAAATGCTGATCCCAAGTCTTGGCCTCCTCAAGCAGAAGACGCCTTTAAACGACTCAAGTCTGCCTTTTCTTCGGCTCCCGTGCTCTCCAGACCTGACCCTTCCAAACCCTTCCTATTGGAGGTTGATGCCTCCTCAGTGGGAGCTGGAGCTGTTCTTCTACAAAAAAATTCTTCCGGGCATGCTGTCACTTGTGGTTTTTTCTCTAGGACCTTCTCTCCAGCGGAGAGGAACTACTCCATCGGGGATCGAGAGCTTCTAGCCATTAAATTAGCACTTGAGGAATGGAGGCATCTGCTGGAGGGATCAAGTTTTCCTGTTATTATCTACACCGACCACAAGAACCTCTCCTACCTCCAGTCTGCCCAACGGCTGAATCCTCGCCAGGCCCGGTGGTCTCTGTTCTTTGCCCGATTTAATTTTGAGATTCACTTTCGTCCTGCCGATAAGAACATTAGGGCCGATGCTCTCTCTCGTTCCTCGGATGCCTCAGAAGTTGAACTCTCTCCGCAACACATCATTCCACCTGACTGCCTGATCTCCACTTCTCCTGCCTCCATCAGGCAAACTCCTCCAGGAAAGACCTTTGTTTCTCCACGCCGACGCCTCGGAATCCTCAAATGGGGTCACTCCTCCCATCTCGCAGGTCATGCGGGCATCAAGAAATCTGTGCAACTCATCTCCCGCTTCTATTGGTGGCCGACTCTGGAGACGGATGTTGTGGACTTTGTGCGAGCCTGCACTATCTGTGCCCGGGATAAGACTCCTCGCCAGAAGCCCGCTGGTTTTCTTCATCCTCTGCCTGTCCCCGAACAGCCTTGGTCTCTGATTGGTATGGATTTTATTACTGATTTACCCCCTTCCCGTGGCAACACTGTTATTTGGGTGGTCGTTGATCGATTCTCCAAAATGGCACATTTCATCCCTCTTCCTGGTCTTCCTTCTGCGCCTCAGTTGGCTAAACAATTTTTTGTACACATTTTTCGTCTTCACGGGTTGCCTACGCAGATTGTCTCGGATAGAGACGTCCAATTCGTGTCTAAATTCTGGAGGGCTCTCTGTAAACAACTCAAGATTAAATTAAATTTTTCTTCTGCATATCATCCCCAGTCCAATGGACAAGTAGAAAGAATTAACCAGATCTTGGGTGATTATTTGCGACATTTTGTTTCCTCCCGCCAGGATGACTGGGCAGATCTCCTTCCATGGGCCGAATTCTCGTATAACTTCAGGGTCTCTGAATCTTCCTCCAAATCCCCATTTTTCGTGGTGTACGGCCGTCACCCTCTTCCCCCCCTCCCTACCCCCTTGCCCTCTGGTCTGCCCGCTGTGGATGAAATTTCTCGTGACCTTTCCATCATATGGAGAGAGACCCAAAATTCTCTCTTACAGGCTTCATCACGCATGAAGAAGTTCGCGGATAAGAAAAGAAGAGCTCCTCCCGTTTTTTCCCCTGGAGACAAGGTATGGCTCTCCGCTAAATATGTCCGCTTCCGTGTCCCTAGCTACAAGTTGGGACCACGCTATCTTGGTCCTTTCAAAATTTTGTGTCAAATTAATCCTGTCTCTTATAAACTTCTTCTTCCTCCTTCTCTTCGTATCCCTAATGCCTTTCACGTCTCTCTTCTCAAACCACTCATCCTCAACCGTTTTTCTCCCAAATCTGTTCCTCCCACTCCTGTTTCCGGCTCCTCGGACATCTTCTCTGTCAAAGAGATCTTAGCTTCCAAAAAGGTCAGAGGGAAAACTTTTTTTTTAGTGGACTGGGAGGGTTGTGGTCCTGAAGAGAGATCCTGGGAACCTGAGGACAACATCCTAGACAAAAGTCTGCTCCTCAGGTTCTCAGGCTCTAAGAAGAGGGGGAGACCCAAGGGGGGGGGTACTGTTACGCCGAGCGCTCCGGGTCCCCGCTCCTCCCCGGAGCGCTCGCTTCACTCTCCCCGCTGCAGCGCTCCGGTCAGATCCACTGACCCGGGGCGCTGCGATTCCGCTGCCAGCCGGGATGCGATTCGCGATGCGGGTAGCGCCCGCTCGCGATGCGCACCCCGGCTCCCGTACCTGACTCGCTCTCCCTCGGTCCTGTCCCGGCGCGCGCGGCCCCGCTCCCTAGGGCGCGCGCGCGCCGGGTCTTTGCGATTTAAAGGGCCACTGCGCCGCTGATTGGCGCAGTGATTCCAATTAGTGTCTTCACCTGTGCACTTCCCTATATCACCTCACTTCCCCTGCACTTCCTTGCCGGATCTTGTTGCCATTGTGCCAGTGAAAGCGTTCCTTGTGTGTTCCTAGCCTGTGTTCCAGACCTTCTGCCGTTGCCCCTGACTACGATCCTTGCTGCCTGCCCCGACCTTCTGCTACGTCCGACCTTGCTTCTGTCTACTCCCTTGTACCGCGCCTATCTTCAGCAGCCAGAGAGGTTGAGCCGTTGCTAGTGGATACGACCTGGTCACTACCGCCGCAGCAAGACCATCCCGCTTTGCGGCGGGCTCTGGTGAAAACCAGTAGTGGCTTAGAACCGATCCACTAGCACGGTCCACGCCAATCCCTCTCTGGCACAGAGGATCCACTACCTGCCAGCCGGCATCGTGACACATATCCTGTCCTCATGTCCAGACCTCATATCCCGTCCTCATATCCTGTCCCCATATACTGTTTTTATATCCTGTCCTCATATCCCGTCCTCATATCCTGTCCCCATATACTGTTTTTATATCCTGTCCTCATATCCCATCCTCATATCCTGACCTCAGATCTCGTCCTCATATCCTGACCTTATATCCTGTCCTCACATCCCGACCTCATATCCCGTCCTCATATCCTGACCTCATGTCCCATCCTCATATCCTGTCATCATATCCCATCCTCATATCCTGACCTCTTATCCTGACCTCATATCCTGACCTCATATATCGTCCTCATATCCTGTTCTAATATCACTTCCTCATATCCCATCTTCATATCCCGTCCTCATTTCTTGACCTCAGATCTCGTCCTCATATCTTGTCCTCACATCCTGACCTCATATCTTGTCCCCATATCTCATCCTCATGTCCTGTCCTCATATCCCATCCTCATATCTCATCCTCATATCCTGACCTCATATCCCGACCTCATATCTCATCCTCATATCCTGACCTCATGTCGCAACCTCATATCACGTCTTTATATCCCGACCTCATATCCCATCCTCATATCTCATCCTCATATCCTGACCTCATATCCCGACCTCATATCTCATCCTCATATCCTGACCTCATGTCCCAACCTCATATCACGTCTTTATATCCCGACCTCATATCCCGACCTCATATCTCGTCCTCATATCCTGACCTCATATCCTCATATCCTGTACTGTTACATCACTGGGAAGATTCTTGTTTATATTGAGAGGGAATGTATTCAGTCTAGAGCAGCGCAAATCTCTCTGCTGTCCTGATGGATCGTTACAATGTATCAGTCTGGAGTCTGTGTGAATGTTCACACATGGCAGATTTCTTGTAGAAATCTCCATAATAGTTCCCAAAGAGGATTTGTAAAATTCCATCTACATGCTGTGGAAGTGATTCCCCTGACATTCAGTTGCAGAGAGTCCTTAGGCTCCCATACACTTTGCTGGTTCAGCTGACTGTACCCCCCCCCCCACACTGTAATCTCCAACATAGGGAGAACATGTGAAGACCCTAGGATGCACATCCAGCTGTGTCATCCCCTGTATAGATCCCTAAGCAATTGTAGCTGCAGGTGAACAGCGCTGGACATGGGTAGAAGTACGTATATGGCCTTGAGTGCGGCTTCACCGCATGTAGGGCTGGGGAGATGGTGACAGACTTTTCCCAGGAAGCTACAATAGCATAGCCGTGGCACTATATAGTGGATGGCACAGCTGAATGTGCACCATAAAGACCTGTCACACAGTCATGATGAAGAACAGCGTGTTGTCCAAAACCTGTCGGCTTTTCCATTGATATTTATGAAGAGTTCCAATAAAGTATGACATTTTACATAATTTAGGAGCCTAAATGTAAACATTTAAGCCATGACGAAGATCAAAAGTCATGTACGCCAGATATGTTGGTGCAAATTTCACCAGAATTCTGGTGCATTTGCAATAGTAAATCTGCCTCAAAGTCTGTTAGAACTGGCAGCTACAATAGCATAGCCCTCATGCTAAATAGGGGAGTGTGCATAATTAACCCCTTAAGGACTCAGGGTTTTTCAGTTTTTGCACTTTCGTTTTTTCCTCCTTACCTTTTAAAAATCATAACCCTTTAAATTTTCCACCTAAAATCCATATTATGGCTTATTTTTTGCGTCGCCAATTCTATTTTCCAGTGACATTAGTCATTTTACCCAAACATGCACGGCGAAACGGGAAAAAAAATCATTGTGCGACAAAATCGAAGAAAAAATGCCATTTTGTATATTTTGGGGGCTTCCGTTTCTACGCAGTGCATATTTCGGTAAAATGACACCTTATCATTATTCTGTAGGTCCATACGGTTAAAATGATACCCTACTTATATAGGTTGGATATTGTCGCACTTCTGGAAAAAATCATAACTACATGCAGGAAAATTTTAAAATGTCATCTTCTGACCCCTATAACTTTTTTATTTTTCCACGTATGGGGTGGTATGAGGATTAATTTTTTGTGCCGTGATCTGAAGTTTTTATCGGTATGATTTTTGTTTTGATCGGACTTTTTGCTCACTTTTTATTCATTTTTTAATGGTATAAAAAGTGACCAAAAATGCGCTATTTTTTACTTTGGAATTTTTTTGCGCATACGCCATTGACCGTGCGATTTAATTAATGATCTATTTTTATAGTTCGGACATTTACGCACGCGGCGATACCACATATGTTTATTTATTTATTTTTTTACACTGTTTTATTTTTTTTATGGGAAAAGGGGGGTGATTCAAACTTTTATTAGGGAAGGGGTTAAATGACCTTTATTAACACATTTTTTTTACTTTTTTTTGCAGTGTTATAGGTCCCATAGGGACCTATAACACTGCACACACTGATCATTGTTATCCCATAGGGACCTATAACACTGCAAACACTGATCATTGTTATCCCATAGGGACCTATAACACTGCACACACTGATCATTGCTATCCCATAGGGACCTATAACACTGCACACACTGATCTCTTGCACAGATCACTGGCGTGTATTAACACGCCTGTGATCAGTATTATCGGCGCTTGACTGCTCCTGCCTGGATCTCAGGCACGGAGCAGTCATTCACCGATCGGACACCGAGGAGGCAGGTAAGGTCCCTCCCGGTGTCCGGTCAGCTGTTCGGGACGCTGCGATTTCACCGCGGCTGTCCCGAACAGCCCGACTGAGCAGCCGGGTCACTTTCACTTTCACTTTAGAAGCGGCGGTCAGCTTTGACCGCCACTTCTAAATATTAGCCGCGGGTCCCGGCCGTTGATGAGCACCGGGACCGACGCAATATGATGCGGGATCGCGGCGCGATCCCGCTTCATATCGCGGTAGCCGGCGCAGGACGTATATTTACCTCCTGCGCCGGCTACCGCGATATGAAGCGGGATCGCGCCGCGATCCCGCATCATATTGCGTCGGTCCCGGCGCTCATCAACGGCCGGGACCCGCGGCTAATACCACACATCGCCGATCGCGGCGATGTGCGGTATTAACCCTTTAGAAGTGGCGGTCAAAGCTGACCGCCGCTTCTAAAGTGAAAGTGAAAGTGACCCGGCTGCTCAGTCGGGCTGTTCGGGACAGCCGCGGTGAAATCGCAGCGTCCCGAACAGCTGACCGGACACCGGGAGGGACCTTACCTGCCTCCTCGGTGTCCGATCGGTGAATGACTGCTCCGTGCCTGAGATCCAGGGGTCGTTAAGGGGTTAAAGGGGTACTCCCGTGGAAACCTTTTTTTTTTTTTTTTTTAATCAACTGGTGCCAGAAAGTTAATCAGATTTGTAAATTACTTCTATTTAAAAATCTTAATTCTTCCAGAACTTATCAGCTGCTGAATTCTCCAGAGGAAGTTCTTTTCTTTTTTAATTTCCTTTTTGTCTGACCACAGTTCTCTCTGCTGACACCTCTGTCCTTGTCAGGAACTGTCCAGAGCAGGAGAAAATCCCCATAGCAAACCCCTCCTGCTCCGGACAGTTCCTGACATGCACAGAGGTGTCAGCAGAGAGCACTGTGGTCAGACTGGAAAAAACTACACAACTTCCTCTGGAGCATGCAGCAGCTGATAAGTACTGGAAGAATACATTTTTTAAAGAAGAAGTCCTATACAAATCTGTTTAACTTTGTGGCACCAGTTGATTTATAAAAAAAAATGTTTTCCACTGGATTACCCCTTTAACACCTGGAGTACCCCCCTAACACCTGGTGTACCCCTTTAACACCTTTCACACAGTCATGATCAAGAGTCCCCATAAAAGTATGAAGTTTTAATGAATCTGGAAGCCTATTTCATCTTCCGTTCCGCAACTATTATTTGATTTTACTTTATACCAAAATTGCGCGCCAAAATTTTTAGCATTTATGCAAAAGTCACGTAAGCAAGTTATGTTTATAAAAATTGCACCAGAATTCTGGTGCATTTGCAATAGTAAATCTATCCCAAAGTCTGTTAGAACAGGCAGTTTCAATAGCATATCCCGGATGCTAAATAGGGGATGACACAGCTGAATGTGCATCCTAAAGACTTTTTACTCATGATGAAGGACAGTGTGGTGTCTGAAACCCGTCGGATTTTCCATTGATATGTATGTGAGTTCCAATAAAGTAATAAAGTAAGAAGTTTCGATTAATCCAGAAGCCAATTTAGTCTTCCATTCCGCAGCTACTAGATGGTTTTACTTCGCACCAGAATTGTGCACCAAAATTCTGAGCATTTAAGCCATGATGAAGAGCAAATTGTGTTGGTGCAAATTGCACTAGAATTCTGGTGCACTTGCAATACTTGGTCTGTTAGTTGTAGAACACTTCATGATGTGATGATTAAGAAGCATTTTCCGGGAAATCCCTCATCCGGGGTGATGTGTACATTGCAGCGCGGACAATGTGCCGGAGTCCAGCATGACGGTGAGCGCTCAGTCCTCTGCTACAAATTGGACTTTTTTTTTTTTTCACTCCTGGAAGACAAAATGCAGCATTTTCTGAAAATCCATGGCACCAGCGGCCGATTTCCTATAAAACATGAGGACACTTTCACCTTGACAGTAAAGACTCTTCTCTTTATTAATGTGCATATTTACTTAGCGGACCTCCAGCCATCACTATAAAACACCACTCCGAGAGCCAATCTCTTATGAAGTGGCTTCAATTCTGTTGCTTTCCCTCCTGGGCTGAATCGGACGCTGCATTGAATTCAATGTAACGTGCAGAAAAGAGACTGTGCATTTCTATGAAGCCTGGGTGACTCGGTGACTAAATGATGATTCAGCTCAGTGATCCTTAAAAAAGCGTTCTCATTAAAAGTAAGTTCTGCTATTGCGCTCCTTATCGTAAATAAAAAAATATTTCTAATGTACTTTGTTTAAGAAAAATTACGTTTTCTATTTTTTATTTGTGTTTAAAAAAGCTGCCACTAGGTGTCTCCCTACTTGTCCAGAGCACATTCCCCCCCATCTCTCGCACAGACTTTGGACTCCTGCTTGCCTGGCAGAAGTCCAAAATCAGGAAATACTGAGGGGTGTGTGTGTAGCCTTAGCCAATCATAGCTCATCTCACACTGAGCTGCTCTGAGCTGTGTGTAGCAGAGTGAGGGAGGAAGTTCTCCCCTGTATGGCTTCAGGTGATGTCACGCCTGCTGGGGAACGCCCCTTCCCAGTCTGTGAATCTGAGTGAGACTAATCAGAAAATACAGAGCGATATCAAGGTAGAAAACTAAAAATAGTAAAAATAAAGGCCGGGGGGGGGGGGGGGGGGGGTTTATCATGATGGGGGCAGTGAACTGGGAGGATTATACAATTTAACAAGATAATGACAGGTACTCTTTAATCAGTGTCGCTCCGACTACAACTCCATAGGTCAGGTGCCGGGCGCCGGCTCATGGGCCATACAGTGCATGGTGCATGACTCTTTACTGCTGTGTTTCCCAACCAGGGTGCCACCAGCTGTTGCAAAACTACAACTCCCAGCATGCTCGGACAGCCAACGGCTGTAGATTTGCAACAGCAGGTTTGAAAACACTGGTTTACTGTATAGGAGCAGGGACTCCTGTCAAGATGTAGGGTAGTGTAAAAAATATTTACTTGCACCCCTCTCCTGATTGTGGCCAGGCTGAGACTGGCATCTTCCTTTTTGGCCTCTAGTGGTCATTTAGTGATTACTAGAGTATGGCAGAGGAAAGCCTTCAAGGCCTCTAGTGATCACTAAATGGTCACTAGAGGGCGAAGAAGATAATGGCTCTCTGGGCTACAGACAGAGGTAGCGAGCCGGTGAGTATTCTTAAAGCACATGTGCCTGGCCGCTTAGCGAATTCCAAAGCAAACAATAAAAATTAGTGTTTAAAAAAATGAATTTTGCGTAAAATTTGGAACAAAGGTGATTAATTCCCTTTCAATTCGCTACTTGCTTGTGGAGTACTTACCTGATCAATGTTGCTCTTATTACAAAGTATTCATGGCCCCATTTGAACATGCTGGAAGTTGTACACAGGTATGTTCCTCTTTGGCCTCTAGTGATCATTTAGTAATTACAAGAGTATTGCAGGGGAAAGCCCTAAAGGCCTCTAGTGATCACTAAATAATCACTAGAGGCCAAAAAAGATAATGGCACTCTAGACCATGTCACGATGCCGGCTGGCAGGTAGTGGATCCTCTGTGCCGGAGAGGGATTGGCGTGGACCGTGCTAGTGGATCGGTTCTAAGTCACTACTGGTTTTCACCAGAGCCCGCCGCAAAGCGGGATGGTCTTGCTGCGGCGGTAGTGACCAGGTCGTATCCACTAGCAACGGCTCACCTCTCTGGCTGCTGAAGATAGGCGCGGTACAAGGGAGTAGACAGAAGCAAGGTCGGACGTAGCAGAAGGTCGGGGCAGGCAGCAAGGATCGTAGTCAGGGGCAACGGCAGGAGGTCTGGAACACAGGCTAGGAACACACAAGGAAACGCTTTCACTGGCACGATGGCAACAAGATCCGGCAAGGAAGTGCAAGGGAAGTGAGGTGATATAGGGAAGTGCACAGGTGATCAGACTAATTGGAACCACTGCGCCAATCAGCGGCGCAGTGGCCCTTTAAATCGCAAAGACCCGGCGCGCGCGCGCCCTAAGGAGCGGGGCCGCGCGCGCCGGGACAGGACCGACGGAGAGCGAGTCAGGTACGGGAGCCGGGGTGCGCATCGCGAGCGGGCGCTACCCGCATCGCGAATCGCATCCCGGCTGGAGGCAGTATCGCAGCGCCCCGGGTCAGTGGATCTGACCGGAGCGCTGCAGTGAGGAGAGTGTAGCGAGCGCTCCGGGGAGGAGCGGGGACCCGGAGCGCTCGGCGTAACAGTACCCCCCCCCCTTGGGTCTCCCCCTCTTCTTAGAGCCTGAGAACCTGAGGAGCAGACTTTTGTCCAGGATATTGTCCTCAGGTTCCCAGGATCTCTCTTCTGGACCACAACCCTCCCAATCCACTAAAAAAAAGGTTTTCCCTCTGACCTTTTTAGATGCCAGAATCTCTTTGACGGAGAAGATGTCCGAGGAGCCGGAAACAGGAGTGGGAGGAACAGATTTGGGAGAGAAACGGTTGATGATGAGTGGTTTAAGAAGAGAAACGTGAAAGGCATTAGGAATACGAAGAGAAGGAGGAAGAAGAAGTTTGTAAGAGACAGGATTAATCTGGCACAAAATTTTGAAAGGACCAAGATAGCGTGGTCCCAACTTGTAGCTAGGGACACGGAAGCGGACATATTTAGCGGAGAGCCATACCTTGTCTCCAGGGGAAAAAATGGGAGGAGCTCTTCTTTTCTTATCCGCGAACTTCTTCATGCGTGATGAAGCCTGTAAGAGAGAATTTTGGGTCTCTCTCCATATGATGGAAAGGTCACGAGAAATTTCATCCACAGCGGGCAGACCAGAGGGCAAGGGGGTAGGGAGGGGGGGAAGAGGGTGACGGCCGTACACCACGAAAAATGGGGATTTGGAGGAAGATTCAGAGACTCTGAAGTTATACGAGAATTCGGCCCATGGAAGGAGATCTGCCCAGTCATCCTGGCGGGAGGAAACAAAATGTCGTAAATAATCACCCAAGACCTGGTTAATTCTTTCTACTTGTCCATTGGATTGGGGATGATATGCAGAAGAAAAATGTAATTTAATCTTGAGTTGTTTACAGAGAGCCCTCCAGATTTTAGACACGAATTGGACGCCTCTATCCGAGACGATCTGTGTAGGCAACCCGTGAAGACGAAAAATGTGTACAAAAAATTGTTTAGCCAACTGAGGCGCTGAAGGAAGACCAGGAAGAGGGATGAAATGTGCCATTTTGGAGAATCGATCAACGACCACCCAAATAACAGTGTTGCCACGGGAAGGGGGTAAATCAGTAATAAAATCCATACCAATCAGAGACCAAGGCTGTTCGGGGACAGGCAGGGGATGAAGAAAACCAGCGGGCTTCTGGCGAGGAGTCTTATCCCGGGCACAGATAGTGCAGGCTCGCACAAAGTCCACAACATCCGTCTCCAGAGTCGGCCACCAATAGAAGCGGGAGATGAGTTGCACAGATTTCTTGATGCCCACATGACCTGCGAGATGGGAGGAGTGACCCCATTTGAGGATTCCGAGGCGTTGGCGTGGAGAAACAAAGGTCTTTCCTGGAGGAGTTTGCCTGATGGAGGCTGGAGAGGTGGAAATCAGGCAGTCAGGAGGAATGATGTGTTGCGGAGAGAGTTCAACTTCCGAAGCATCCGAGGAACGAGACAGAGCATCGGCCCTAATGTTCTTATCGGCAGGACGAAAGTGAATCTCAAAATTAAATCGGGCAAAGAACAGAGACCACCGGGCCTGGCGAGGATTCAGCCGTTGGGCAGACTGGAGGTAGGAGAGGTTCTTGTGATCGGTGTAAATAATAACTGGAAATCTTGATCCCTCCAGCAGATGCCTCCATTCCTCAAGTGCTAATTTGATGGCTAGAAGCTCTCGATCCCCGATGGAGTAGTTCCTCTCCGCCGGAGAGAAGGTCCTAGAAAAAAAACCCACAAGTGACAGCATGCCCGGAAGAATTTTTTTGTAGAAGAACAGCTCCAGCTCCCACTGAGGAGGCATCAACCTCCAATAGGAAGGGTTTGGAAGGGTCAGGTCTGGAGAGCACGGGAGCCGAAGAAAAGGCAGACTTGAGTCGTTTAAAGGCGTCTTCCGCTTGAGGAGGCCAAGACTTGGGATCGGCATTTTTTTTGGTTAAAGCCACGATAGGGGCCACAACGGTAGAAAAATTTGGAATAAATTGCCTGTAATAATTGGCGAACCCCAAAAAGCGTTGGATAGCACGGAGTCCGGAGGGGCGTGGCCAATCTAAGACGGCAGAGAGTTTGTCTGGATCCATTTGTAGTCCCTGGCCAGAGACCAAGTATCCTAGAAAAGGAAGAGATTGGCATTCAAACAGACATTTCTCAATTTTGGCATAGAGTTGATTGTCACGAAGTCTCTGAAGAACCATACGGACATGCTGGCGGTGTTCTTCTAGATTGGCAGAAAAAATCAGGATATCGTCCAGATATACAACAACACAGGAGTATAAAAGATCACGAAAAATTTCATTAACAAAGTCTTGAAAGACGGCAGGGGCGTTGCACAGGCCAAAGGGCATGACCAGATACTCAAAGTGTCCATCTCTGGTGTTAAATGCCGTTTTCCATTCATCCCCCTCTCTGATGCGGATGAGATTATAAGCACCTCTTAAGTCCAGTTTAGTAAAGATGTGGGCACCTTGGAGGCGATCAAAGAGTTCAGAGATGAGGGGTAGGAGGTAGCGGTTCTTAACCGTGATTTTATTAAGACCGCGGTAGTCAATGCAAGGACGTAGGGAGCCATCTTTTTTGGACACAAAGAAAAATCCGGCTCCGGCAGGAGAGGAGGATTTACGGATAAAGCCCTTTTTTAAATTTTCCTGGACGTATTCAGACATGGCAAGAGTCTCTGGGGCGGACAGAGGATAAATTCTGCCCCGGGGTGGAGTAGTGCCCGGGAGAAGGTCGATAGGACAATCATAAGGCCTGTGAGGAGGTAGAGTCTCAGCTTGTTTTTTGCAAAAAACATCCGCAAAGTCCATATAGGCCTTAGGGAGACCGGTTACTGGAGGAACCACAGAGTCACGGCAAGGGTTACTGGGAACCGGTTTTAGACAGTCCTTGAAACAAGAGGGCCCCCAACTCTTGATCTCCCCAGTGGACCAATCCAGGGTTGGGGAATGAAGTTGAAGCCAGGGAAGTCCAAGGAGAATTTCAGAAGTGCAGTTGGGGAGGACCAAAAGTTCAATCCTCTCGTGATGAGATCCGATGCACATTAGAAGGGGCTCCGTGCGGAAACGTATGGTACAGTCCAATCTTTCGTTGTTTACACAATTGATGTAAAGGGGTCTGGCGAGACTGGTCACTGGGATGTTGAACCTGTTGACGAGAGAGGCCAAAATAAAATTTCCTGCAGATCCAGAGTCAAAGAAGGCCATAGTAGAGAAGGAGAAGGCAGAGGCAGACATCCGCACAGGCACAGTAAGACGTGGAGAAGCAGAGTAGACATCCAGGACTGTCTCACCTTTGTGCGGAGTCAGCGTACGTCTTTCCAGGCGGGGAGGACGGATAGGACAATCCCTCAGGAAGTGTTCGGTACTAGCACAGTACAGGCAGAGATTCTCCATGCGGCGTCGTGTCCTCTCTTGAGGTGTCAGGCGAGACCGGTCGACCTGCATAGCCTCCACGGCGGGAGGCACAGGAACGGATTGCAGGGGACCAGAGGAGAAAGGAGCCGAGGAGAAGAAACGCCTCGTGCGAACAGAGTCCATATCTTGGCGGAGCTCCTGACGCCTTTCGGAAAAACGCATGTCAATGCGAGTGGCTAGGTGAATGAGTTCATGTAGATTAGCAGGGATTTCTCGTGCGGCCAGAACATCTTTAATGTTGCTGGATAGGCCTTTTTTAAAGGTCGCGCAGAGGGCCTCATTATTCCAGGATAATTCTGAAGCAAGAGTACGGAATTGTACGGCATACTCGCCAACGGAAGAATTACCCTGGACCAGGTTCAACAGGGCAGTCTCAGCAGAAGAGGCTCGGGCAGGTTCCTCAAAGACACTTCGGATTTCCGAGAAGAAGGAGTGTACGGAGGCAGTGACGGGGTCATTGCGGTCCCAGAGCGGTGTGGCCCAAGACAGGGCTTTTCCAGACAGAAGGCTGACTACGAAAGCCACCTTAGACCTTTCAGTGGGAAACTGGTCTGACATCATCTCCAGGTGCAGGGAACATTGGGAAAGAAAGCCACGGCAAAACTTAGAGTCCCCATCAAATTTATCCGGCAAGGATAGGCGTAGACCAGGAGCGGCCACTCGCTGCGGAGGGGGTGCAGGAGCTGGCGGAGGAGATGATTGCTGAAGCTGTGGTAGTAACTGCTGTAGCATAACGGTCAGTTGAGACAGCTGTTGGCCTTGTTGCGCTATCTGTTGTGACTGCTGGGCGACCACCGTGGTGAGGTCAGCGACAACTGGCAGAGGAACTTCAGCGGGATCCATGGCCGGATCTACTGTCACGATGCCGGCTGGCAGGTAGTGGATCCTCTGTGCCGGAGAGGGATTGGCGTGGACCGTGCTAGTGGATCGGTTCTAAGTCACTACTGGTTTTCACCAGAGCCCGCCGCAAAGCGGGATGGTCTTGCTGCGGCGGTAGTGACCAGGTCGTATCCACTAGCAACGGCTCACCTCTCTGGCTGCTGAAGATAGGCGCGGTACAAGGGAGTAGACAGAAGCAAGGTCGGACGTAGCAGAAGGTCGGGGCAGGCAGCAAGGATCGTAGTCAGGGGCAACGGCAGGAGGTCTGGAACACAGGCTAGGAACACACAAGGAAACGCTTTCACTGGCACGATGGCAACAAGATCCGGCAAGGAAGTGCAAGGGAAGTGAGGTGATATAGGGAAGTGCACAGGTGATCAGACTAATTGGAACCACTGCGCCAATCAGCGGCGCAGTGGCCCTTTAAATCGCAAAGACCCGGCGCGCGCGCGCCCTAAGGAGCGGGGCCGCGCGCGCCGGGACAGGACCGACGGAGAGCGAGTCAGGTACGGGAGCCAGGGTGCGCATCGCGAGCGGGCGCTACCCGCATCGCGAATCGCATCCCGGCTGGAGGCAGTATCGCAGCGCCCCGGGTCAGTGGATCTGACCGGAGCGCTGCAGTGAGGAGAGTGTAGCGAGCGCTCCGGGGAGGAGCGGGGACCCGGAGCGCTCGGCGTAACAGACCACAGACAGAGGTGGGGAGCCGGTGAGTATTTCTAAAGCACAACAATGCATCTACAGTTCTGTTGCTTTTACTCTCGGGCTTAATCAGACGCTGCATTGAATTCAATGTAACGTGCAGAGAAGAGACTGTCCATTTCTATAAAGCCTAGGTGACTCTGTGACTAAATGACAATTAGTTCGGTGATCCTTAATCAGTGGCTTTCCGACTACAATTCCCAGCATGCCAAGACAGCCTGCACTCCATAAAATCAAGAAGAAGATGGGGAGAAAAAATTAACCGGCTGACAAAAGAAGAGAGTAGCACGCTGGAACAGAACGAGAGCGCAGCCTCATCTTGTGAATTACTGAAAATATACGACGTGCGATCCGGATAATATCAGTAAATCTATATTTATCTTAAGGAGATCCTTCTCTCTCAATACTCCGCGTGCTCCTGCCGAGAGATCATCAGGATTTTGGATACAGACGATGCACCTGCAAATTAACATAGAAAATTAGCGAACAAAATGATCTCCGGAGCCTCGGCATAAAAGATGAGCAGCACAGATCGGGGTTCTGGAAATGACAGGTGCAAAGTTAAGGAGAACGAACCTCCTAAAGATTTATTTCTGAGGCATTCACCCAAATTGGGTAGCGTCAAATTCATCTTGGATTCAATGCCCAGAGATTTAGCACTGCACTCTCTAGATCAGCGGCAGGGTGCCGTCTCATTAGCCATACAGTGCAGGGGCGGACATATCGCCAGTGCAGCCGGTTCAGCTACCCGGTGAGACAATTGGTCCCAGGCGCCACTTTTCCGGAGTGGCACTTTACTGCCGCTTTTTTTTTTTTTTAGTTTTTTTTTGTGCCTAGTAGGTTCATGGTAGGACCAGCCCTGCACTTTAGGCAGTGAGTCTGAAGCCGGCCGACCCAGGTCTGACAAGGGATGTTGCGCAAGTGACGTACCTCTGCAGACCCGGCAGGAGGACGTCAGTGAAGTCATTCGTCAGGCTGCCGCCGGAAAGGAGAAGCGCTGCGTAGGCCAGGTAAGTGTGTCTATGTGAGTGTCTGTGTGTGTCTGCATCTGTGTGTTGGGGAGGGGCTATGCTATTTAATGTGGGAAAACTGCTACCTAATGGGGAGAATCTATGCTACCTAATATGGGGAAACTATGCTACCTAATGTGGGGAAACTGCTACCTAATGGGGGGAAACTGCTACCTAATGTGGGGAAACTATGCTACCTAATGTGGGGAAACGGCTGCCTAATGAAGGGAATCTATGCTACTTAATGTGGGGAAACTATGCTACCTAATGTGGAGGAACTGCTGCCTACCTAATGCTGCAGATAAGTGTGAGTTGCAAATATTTTTTTTGGGGGGGGGGCAAGCACATTCTTTGCACAGGGGCCCTCTACTGTCTGTGTCCGCCCCTGATACCAGTGCATAGTGCATCACCATTTACTGCTGCGGTACCCAACTAGGATGCCTCCAGCTGTTGCATAATTACAGCTCCCAGCATGCCCTGACAGCTTTGGCTGTCCGAGCATGCTGGGAGTAGTAGTTCTGCAACAGCTGGAGGAACCCTGGTTAGGAAGCATTGCTGTTGGTCTCCCATCCACTGCACAGACCATGATGCCTGCTGCTTAGCATGCTGTAAGTTGTAGTTTTGCAACAGCTGGAGGCACCCAGGTTGGGAAACACTGGTTTACTGTATAGGAGCAGGGACCCCTGTCAAGATTTAGTGTAAGAATACTCACCTGCACCCCACTCCTGACTGTGGCCCGGCCCAGACCATCATCTTCTTCAGCCTCTAGTGACCATTTAGTGATAACTAGTGTATTGCAGAGGAAATCCCTTAAGGCCTCTACTGATCACTAAATGGTCCCTTAAGGACGCAGCCCTTTTTCACCTTAAGGACTGAGCCCTTTTTCGCAATTCTGACCACCGTCGCTTTACGTCAGAAAACGCTTTTACCGAATATTCTGATTCTGAGATTGTTTTTTCGTGACATATTCTACTTTATTTTGGTGGTAAGTTTTCGGCGTTACTTGCATCCTTTTTTAGTGAAAAATCCCCAAATTTCATGAAAATTGCAAAATCTGAAGGGACAGATGTTACAAAACTACAACTACCAGCACGCCTGGGCAGTCTAGGCTTGCTGAGAGTTGTAGTTTGGCAACATCTGGAGGGCTACCATTTGGGCACCACTGTAACAGTGGTCTACAAACTGTGACCCTCCAGATGTTGCAAAACTACAACTCCCAGCATGCCCAGAGTTGCAGTTTGGCTTTCCTAGTGGTTGCCACAGTAAAGATCACTTTACTTTCACTTTCATTCTCCCCCCCCCCCCCCCACTGTAGTTTCCCTACCTGAGCAAGGATCCAGAAGTCTCCAGCGACGTATAGGGGTCCCCAGGCATCTTCTCCTCCATGTACCGGTCTCCATCTTCTCCCCACATTCCCCTTGACATCCAGGGGTGGGCAGAACGGGGGGTTGCCATGGCAACCCACTGTCCTGCCCTGCCATTGGTCAGAATCAGTTCTGACCAATGACAGGGGATAGGAGGAGATCGCAGCACTGCGACCTCGCTCCTATCCCTCAGGATGATCAGGGCTGTCACTGACAGCTCCGATCATCCCTATTTTCCGGGTGATCGGGTCACCAGAGACCTGATCAGCCCGGAATAGCAGAAAATCGCATGTCTGAATTGACATGCGATTTTCTGCGATCGCCGACATGGGGGGGGGGTCTCAGGACCCCCCTCGGCGATGAGCCGGGATGCCTGCTGAATGATTTCAGCAGGCATCCCGGTCCGGTCCCCAACCGGATAGCGGGGGGGGGACCAGAATTCCCACGGGCGTATGCATACGCCCCACGTCCTTAAGGACTTGGGATGCAGGGCGTATGCATACGCCCAGCGTCTTTAAAAGGTTAAGAAAAAATGATTTATTCTCTCCTAATGGTGGGAGAAGCATCGTCCCCCCCAGTATATCCCATGTCTGGTCCTTGCACAACAGGAAAAGTCAATCAAAACTCTATGTTCACTCATGCGGTTACGTTTTTAGTATATAGCACAATTCTCCCACTTTTATGCTTTGATGGGACCTGTCAGTTCACAGCAGAAAATTGCCTTTAGGTCACTCAACAATTAACCCTGCAACACGCGAGGTGCCGGCATCCTCCCCGCCGCGGATTCTCCAAGACAGCAACACGCACAACAGAATAAAAATAGACAAGAAAGTGACTTTGATGTAACACCCAGGTATTGTGGTGAAGTCACGTTTAGGTCTTTGGGGAGGCTTCACCTTTAATCCTAGGGAAACTTCAGCACCAAAATCTGAATACTACAGTTGGTTTATTATTTTGTAACAAAATGTATGGAGATAGATGACCCCTTTAATTTAGAAACCCCAAAGCTTCCGCACTTCCGACCCTTTTTAACACTTAAAGGGGTACTCTGCTGCTCAGTGTTTGGAACAAACTGTTCCGAATGCGGGAGCCGGCGCCGGGAGATTTTTACATCATAGCCCCGCCCCCTCATGATGTCACGTCCCGCCACCTCAATGCAAGTCTATGGGAGGGGGCGTGACAGCCGTCACGCCCCCTTCCCATAGACTTGCATAGAGGGGGCGGGGCGTGACATCATGAGGGGGGTGGCTATGATGTCACGAGCTCCCGTCGCCGGCTCCAGCGTTCGGAAGAGTTTGTTCCAAATGCTGAGCAGCGGAGTACCCCTTTAAGGCATACCTATTTGTTTCAAAAGATTTTTAAAACCACCTGCCTGGTTTGGTTACATTACAAGATAAATTTTTAGGCTCCATCAGCTGTTATTGGGCCCCCAGAGAACCCCCTCACAGCTATTTCTCATTCTCGTCACTTTAGGGGGTGAGACCAGAGCTGGACTGTTTGTAGTACACACATTGTTACTTCCTCCCTTAGTTGCCTGTTCACATATGTTTAACCAATCTTTAGAAAAAAAAAATGTTTTCCATCTCTTTAATGTCTTTAATAATCATAAGCCATGAATCCAGCTTTCCAACAACTTTATTGTTACGCCGAGCGCTCCGGGTCCCCGCTCCTCCCCGGAGCGCTCGCTTCACTCTCTCCGCTGCAGCGCTCCGGTCACGTCCTCTGACCCGGGGCGCTGCGATCCCGCTGCCAGCCGGGATGCGATTCGCGATGCGGGTAGCGCCCGCTCGCGATGCGCACCCCGGCTCCCCTACCTGACTCGCTCCCCGTCTGTTCTGTCCCGGCGCGCGCGGCCCCGCTCCCTAGGGCGCGCGCGCGCCGGGTCTCTGCGATTTAAAGGGCCACTGCGCCGCTGATTGGCGCAGTGGTTCCAATTAGGGTAATCACCTGTGCACTTCCCTATATTACCTCACTTCCCTTGCACTCCCTTGCCGGATCTTGTTGCCTTAGTGCCAGTGAAAGCGTTCCTTGTGTGTTCCTTGCCTGTGTTTCCAGACCTTCTGCCGTTGCCCCTGACTACGATCCTTGCTGCCTGCCCCGACCTTCTGCTACGTCCGACCTTGCTTCTGCCTACTCCCTTGTACCGCGCCTATCTTCAGCAGCCAGAGAGGTGAGCCGTTGCTAGTGGATACGACCTGGTCACTACCGCCGCAGCAAGACCATCCCGCTTTGCGGCGGGCTCTGGTGAAAACCAGTAGTGGCTTAGAACCGGTCCACTAGCACGGTCCACGCCAATCCCTCTCTGGCACAGAGGATCCACTACCTGCCAGCCGGCATCGTGACAGTAGATCCGGCCATGGATCCCGCTGAAGTTCCTCTGCCAGTTGTCGCTGACCTCACCACGGTGGTCGCCCAGCAGTCACAACAGATAGCGCAACAAGGCCAACAGCTGTCTCAACTGACCGTTATGCTACAACAGTTACTACCACAGCTTCAGCAGTCATCTCCTCCGCCAGCTCCTGCACCTCCTCCGCAGCGAGTGGCCGCTCCTGGGATACGCTTATCCTTGCCGGATAAATTTGATGGGGACTCTAAGTTTTGCCGTGGCTTTCTTTCCCAATGTTCCCTGCATCTGGAGATGATGTCGGACCTGTTTCCCACTGAAAGGTCTAAGGTGGCTTTCGTAGTCAGTCTTCCGTCCGGAAAAGCCCTGTCATGGGCCACACCGCTCTGGGACCGCAATGACCCCGTCACTGCCTCTGTACACTCCTTCTTCTCGGAAATCCGAAGTGTCTTTGAGGAACCTGCCCGAGCCTCTTCTGCTGAGACTGCCCTGTTGAACCTGGTCCAGGGTAATTCTTCCGTTGGCGAGTATGCCGTACAATTCCGTACACTTGCTTCCGAATTGTCCTGGAATAATGAGGCCCTCTGCGCGACCTTCAAAAAAGGCCTATCCAGCAACATTAAAGATGTTCTGGCCGCACGAGAAATCCCTGCTAATCTACATGAACTCATTCACCTAGCCACTCGCATTGACATGCGTTTTTCTGAAAGGCGCCAGGAACTCCGCCAAGATATGGACTCTGTTCGCACGAGGCGTTTCGTCTCCTCGGCTCCTCTCTCCTCTGGTCCCCTGCAATCTGTTCCTGTGCCTCCCGCCGTGGAGGCTATGCAGGTCGACCGGTCTCGCCTGACACCTCAAGAGAGGACACGACGCCGTATGGAGAACCTCTGCCTGTACTGTGCTAGTACCGAACACTTCCTGAGGGATTGTCCTATCCGTCCTCCCCGCCTGGAAAGACGTACGCTGACTCCGCACAAAGGTGAGACAGTCCTTGATGTCTACTCTGCTTCTCCACGTCTTACTGTGCCTGTGCGGATGTCTGCCTCTGCCTTCTCCTTCCCTGCTGTGGCCTTCTTGGACTCTGGATCTGCAGGAAATTTTATTTTGGCCTCTCTCGTCAACAGGTTCAACATCCCGGTGACCAGTCTCGCCAGACCCCTCTACATCAATTGTGTAAATAATGAAAGATTGGACTGTACCATACGTTTCCGCACGGAGCCCCTTCTTATGAGCATCGGATCTCATCATGAGAGGATTGAACTTTTGGTCCTCCCCAATTGCACCTCGGAAATTCTCCTTGGACTTCCCTGGCTTCAACTTCATTCCCCTACCCTGGATTGGTCCACTGGGGAGATCAAGAGTTGGGGGTCCTCTTGTTCCAAGAACTGTCTAAAACCGGTTCCCAGTAACCCTTGCCGTAACTCTGTGGTTCCTCCAGTAACCGGTCTCCCTAAGGCCTATATGGACTTCGCGGATGTTTTCTGCAAAAAACAAGCTGAGACACTACCTCCTCACAGGCCTTATGATTGCCCTATCGACCTCCTCCCGGGCACTACTCCACCCCGGGGCAGAATTTATCCTCTCTCTGCCCCAGAGACTCTTGCCATGTCCGAATACGTCCAGGAGAATCTAAAGAAGGGCTTTATCCGTAAATCCTCCTCTCCTGCCGGAGCCGGATTTTTCTTTGTGTCCAAAAAAGATGGCTCCCTACGTCCTTGCATTGACTACCGCGGTCTTAATAAAATCACGGTTAAGAACCGCTACCCCTTACCCCTCATCTCTGAACTCTTTGATCGCCTCCAAGGTGCCCACATCTTCACTAAATTGGACTTAAGAGGCGCCTATAACCTCATCCGCATCAGAGAGGGGGACGAGTGGAAAACGGCATTTAACACCAGAGATGGACACTTTGAGTATCTGGTCATGCCCTTTGGACTGTGCAACGCCCCTGCCGTCTTCCAAGACTTTGTCAATGAAATTTTTCGTGATCTGTTATACTCCTGTGTTGTTGTATATCTGGACGATATCCTAATTTTTTCTGCCAATCTAGAAGAACACCGCCAGCATGTCCGTATGGTTCTTCAGAGACTTCGTGACAACCAACTCTATGCCAAAATTGAGAAATGTCTGTTTGAATGCCAATCTCTTCCTTTTCTAGGATATTTGGTCTCTGGCCAGGGACTACAGATGGATCCAGACAAACTCTCTGCCGTCTTAGATTGGCCACGCCCCTCCGGACTCCGTGCTATCCAACGCTTTTTGGGGTTCGCCAATTATTACAGGCAATTTATTCCACATTTTTCTACCATTGTGGCTCCTATCGTGGCTTTAACCAAAAAAAGTGCTGATCCCAAGTCCTGGCCTCCTCAAGCAGAAGACGCCTTTAAACGACTCAAGTCTGCCTTTTCTTCGGCTCCCGTCCTCTCCAGACCTGACCCTTCCAAACCCTTCCTATTGGAGGTTGATGCCTCCTCAGTGGGAGCTGGAGCTGTTCTTCTACAAAAAAATTCTTCCGGGCATGCTGTCACTTGTGGTTTTTTCTCTAGGACCTTCTCTCCAGCGGAGAGGAACTACTCCATCGGGGATCGAGAGCTTCTAGCCATTAAATTAGCACTTGAGGAATGGAGGCATCTGCTGGAGGGATCAAGTTCTCCTGTTATTATCTACACCGACCACAAGAACCTCTCCTACCTCCAGTCTGCCCAACGGCTGAATCCTCGCCAGGCCCGGTGGTCTCTGTTCTTTGCCCGATTTAATTTTGAGATTCACTTTCGTCCTGCCGATAAGAACATTAGGGCCGATGCTCTCTCTCGTTCCTCGGATGCCTCAGAAGTTGATCTCCCTCCGCAACACATCATTCCACCTGACTGCCTGATCTCCACTTCTCCTGCGTCCATCAGGCAGACTCCTCCAGGGAAGACCTTTGTTTCTCCACGCCAACGCCTCGGAATCCTCAAATGGGGTCACTCCTCCCATCTCGCAGGTCATGCGGGCATCAAGAAATCTGTGCAACTCATCTCCCGCTTCTATTGGTGGCCGACTCTGGAGACGGATGTTGGGGACTTTGTGCAAGCCTGCACTATCTGTGCCCGGGATAAGACTCCTCGCCAGAAGCCCGCTGGTTTTCTTCATCCTCTGCCTGTCCCCGAACAGCCTTGGTCTCTGATTGGTATGGATTTTATTACTGATTTACCCCCTTCCCGTGGCAACACTGTTATTTGGGTGGTCGTTGATCGATTCTCCAAAATGGCACATTTCATCCCTCTTCCTGGTCTTCCTTCTGCGCCTCAGTTGGCTAAACAATTTTTTGTACACATTTTTCGTCTTCACGGGTTGCCTACGCAGATTGTCTCGGATAGAGGTGTCCAATTCGTGTCTAAATTCTGGAGGGCTCTCTGTAAACAACTCAAGATTAAATTAAATTTTTCCTCTGCATATCATCCCCAGTCCAATGGACAAGTAGAAAGAATTAACCAGATCTTGGGTGATTATTTGCGACATTTTGTTTCCTCCCGCCAGGATGACTGGGCAGATCTCCTTCCATGGGCCGAATTCTCGTATAACTTCAGGGTCTCTGAATCTTCCTCCAAATCCCCATTTTTCGTGGTGTACGGCCGTCACCCTCTTCCCCCCCTCCCTACCCCCTTGCCCTCTGGTCTGCCCGCTGTGGATGAAATTTCTCGTGACCTTTCCATTATATGGAGAGAGACCCAAAATTCTCTCTTACAGGCTTCTTCACGCATGAAGAGGTTCGCGGATAAGAAAAGAAGAGCTCCCCCCGTTTTTTCCCCTGGAGACAAGGTATGGCTCTCCGCTAAATATGTCCGCTTCCGTGTCCCTAGCTACAAGTTGGGACCACGCTATCTTGGTCCTTTCAAAATTTTGTGTCAAATTAATCCTGTCTCTTATAAACTTCTTCTTCCTCCTTCTCTTCGTATCCCTAATGCCTTTCACGTCTCTCTTCTCAAACCACTCATCCTCAACCGTTTTTCTCCCAAATCTGTTCCTCCCACTCCTGTTTCCGGCTCCTCGGACGTCTTCTCGGTCAAGGAAATTTTGGCTGCCAAAAAGGTCAGAGGGAAAAATTTTTTTTTAGTAGACTGGGAGGGTTGTGGTCCTGAAGAGAGATCCTGGGAACCTGAGGACAACATCCTTGACAAAAGTCTGCTCCTCAGGTTCTCAGGCTCCAAGAAGAGGGGGAGACCCAAGGGGGGGGGTACTGTTACGCCGAGCGCTCCGGGTCCCCGCTCCTCCCCGGAGCGCTCGCTTCACTCTCTCCGCTGCAGCGCTCCGGTCACGTCCTCTGACCCGGGGCGCTGCGATCCCGCTGCCAGCCGGGATGCGATTCGCGATGCGGGTAGCGCCCGCTCGCGATGCGCACCCCGGCTCCCCTACCTGACTCGCTCCCCGTCTGTTCTGTCCCGGCGCGCGCGGCCCTGCTCCCTAGGGCGCGCGCGCGCCGGGTCTCTGCGATTTAAAGGGCCACTGCGCCGCTGATTGGCGCAGTGGTTCCAATTAGGGTAATCACCTGTGCACTTCCCTATATTACCTCACTTCCCTTGCACTTCCTTGCCGGATCTTGTTGCCATTGTGCCAGTGAAAGCGTTCCTTGTGTGTTCCTTGCCTGTGTTTCCAGACCTTCTGCCGTTGCCCCTGACTACGATCCTTGCTGCCTGCCCCGACCTTCTGCTACGTCCGACCTTGCTTCTGCCTACTCCCTTGTACCGCGCCTATCTTCAGCAGCCAGAGAGGTGAGCCGTTGCTAGTGGATACGACCTGGTCACTACCGCCGCAGCAAGACCATCCCGCTTTGCAGCGGGCTCTGGTGAAAACCAGTAGTGGCTTAGAACCGGTCCACTAGCACGGTCCACGCCAATCCCTCTCTGGCACAGAGGATCCACTACCTGCCAGCCGGCATCGTGACATTTATTTTAAGTTTCAACTTAAAGAAAGGGGTAAAAAAAAAAATGTTTCCAAAATCAACTGGTAGCAGATTCAAATTCACTTCTATTTCGGCTATCCTGGACATACAAATTGGATATAAAAATCAACTGGTGCCAGAAAGTTCTACAGATTCGTAAATTACAGGAAGTTATGTACTTCTTTCCAGTCTGACCACAGTGCTCTCTGCTGACACCTCTGTCCATGTCAGGAAGCGTCCAAAGCAAAAGCAATTCCCCATAGAAAACCTATCCTGCTCTGGACAGTTCCTGATACAGACAGAGGTGGTAGCAGAGAGCACTGTGATCAGACTGGAAAGAACAACACAACTTCCTCTGGAGCATACAGCAGCTGATAAGTACTGGAAGGATTAAGATTTTTATATAGAAGTAATTTACAAATCTGTAGAAGTTTCTGGCACCAGTTGATTTTACATCCAATTTGTGAGTCCAGGGAAGCTGAAATAGAAGTAAATGGAGCTGTCATGGTGAATTATGTAACATCTAGGATAATAAGCTCAGAAAAGGCTCCATTTTTCCAGACTGTAAGTTTCTATTACTGTAAGTTCCAAACAACAACACAATGTATCTGATGGATTTCTGTTTTCTGGCATTTATCACTGGATGGAGAACCAACACGTCTCGGCTCCTACTGTCTATTCGGCAGCATCTTCTCGCTATCAGATTCTATTCTTAAAGGGGTTTTCCAGAACATTTTAATTGATGATCTGTTCTTAGCATATGCTATCAATATATGACTGGTTTGGAGCCAATATGCAGCAACCCGGGTGCAACCATGTATCAGTCTGGAGTCCAGGATGTTTAGCTCACAGAGCATTGTCTACACTGGATACAATTGTATCACTTCTCAGCTGAGAGCAGGACTAGCTATGTACAATGTATCAGTCTGGAGTCCAGGATGTTTAGCTCACAGAGCATTGTCTACACTGGATACAATTGTGTCACTTCTCAGCTGAGAGCAGGACTAGCTATGTACAATGTATCAGTCTGGAGTCAAGGATGTTTAGCTCACAGAGCATTGTCTACACTGGATACAATTGTATCACTTCTCAGCTGAGAGCAGGACTAGCTATGTACAATGTATCAGTCTGGAGTCCAGGATGTTTAGCTCACAGAGCATTGTCTAGACTGGATACAATTGTATAATTTCTCAGCTGAGAGCAGGACTAGCTATGTACAATGTATCAGTCTGGAGTCCAGGATGTTTAGCTCACAGAGCATTGTCTACACTGGATACAATTGTATCACTTCTCAGCTGAGAGCAGGACTAGCTATGTACAATGTATCAGTCTGGAGTCCAGGATGTTTAGCTCACAGAGCATTGTCTACACTGGATACAATTGTATCACTTCTCAGCTGAGAGCAGGACTAGCTATGTACAATGTATCAGTCTGGAGTCAAGGATGTTTAGCTCACAGAGCATTGTCTACACTGGATACAATTGTATCACTTCTCAGCTGAGAGCAGGACTAGCTATGTACAATGTATCAGTCTGGAGTCCAGGATGTTTAGCTCACAGAGCATTGTCTAGACTGGATACAATTGTATAATTTCTCAGCTGAGAGCAGGACTAGCTATGTACAATGTATCAGTCTGGAGTCCAGGATGTTTAGCTCACAGAGCATTGTCTACACTGGATACAATTGTATCACTTCTCAGCTGAGAGCAGGACTAGCTATGCACAATGTATCAGTCTGGAGTCCAGGATGTTTAGCTCACAGAGCATTGTCTACACTGGATACAATTGTATCACTTCTCAGCTGAGAGCAGGACTAGCTATGTACAATGTATCAGTCTGGAGTCCAGGATGTTTAGCTCACAGAGCATTGTCTAGACTGGATACAATTGTATAATTTCTCAGCTGAGAGCAGGACTAGCTATGTACAATGTATCAGTCTGGAGTCCAGGCTGTTTAGCTCACAGAGCATTGTCTAGACTGGATACAATTGTATCACTTAGGTGAGAACAGGACTAGATATGTACAATGTATCAGTCTGTTTAGCTCACAGAGCATTGTCTAGACCGGATACAATTGTATCACTTCTCAGCTGAGGGCAGGACTAGCTATGTACAATGTATCAGTCTGTAGTCCAGAATGTTTAGCTCACAGAGCATTGTCTAGACTGGATACAATTGTATCACTTCTCAGCTGAGAGCAGGACTAGCTATGTACAATGTATCAGTCTGGAGTCCAGGATGTTTAGCTCACAGAGCATTCTCTAGACTGAATACAATTGTATCACTTCTCAGCTGAGAGCAGGACTAGCTATGTACAATGTATCAGTCTGGAGTCCAGGATGTTTAGCTCACAGAGCATTGTCTAGACTGATTACATTTGTATCACTTCTCAGCTGAGAGCAGGACTAGCTATGTACAATGTATCAGTCTGGAGTCCAGGAGGTTTAGCTCACAGAGCATTGTATAGACTGGATACAATTGTATATACTTCTCAGCTGAGAGCAGGACTAGCTATGTACAATGTATCAGTCTGGAGCCCAGGATGTTTAGCTCACAGAGCATTGTCTAGACTGGATACAATTGTATCACTCCTCAGCTGAGAGCAGGACTAGCTATGTACAATGTATCGGTCTGGAGTCCAGGATGTTTAGCTCACAGAGCATTGTCTAGACTGGATACAATTGTATCACTTCTCAACTGAGGGCAGGACGAGCTATGTACAATGTATCAGTCTGTAGCCCAGGTTGTTTAGCTCACAGAGCATTGTCTAGACTGGATACAATTGTATCACTCCTCAGCTGAGAGCAGGACTAGCTATGTACAATGTATCGGTCTGGAGTCCAGGATGTTTAGCTCACAGAGCATTGTCTAGACTGGATACAATTGTATCACTCCTCAGCTGAGTGTTACACTTGATATGTAAATATTTGCTGCATGATTCTTTGTCATTCTGCAACTTGGACATTGTTGACAGAGAATGTCACAAAATTCTACCAAAAGAATATACATAAGTAATATATCTCAGCTGCTGCAGAAACTCTTGAGAGTCAATCAATGATGATAATATCCTTTACTGACTTCATGGACAGAGCTCTGTCTCCTGATTGTTTGATAATATCTAAGCTCCCGGCACAGGATGATCCAAACCTTTCATAGAGGAGAATATGAAATATAATAAGTCATTTATTCTCCAGACATGAGCGGGTGACACGTCGTGCGGTGGATGAGACGCCGGGATCCTCACTCCCGGGAAGATTTGTTTTGGAGAAAGTTCATTGTGGGCTAAATGGCGTCACGTGAAATATTTCTCCAGCCATCCTGATTGAATCAAGATTTATTCTCTGATCCCAAGAAGTTTATTTATCAGAACTTTATCCGCTGACAGATTTCTCGCAGACACTTGGTATTTCCCTCACAGCCGCCGTATTGTCACCGCATCGAGGAGAAACGTCTTATTCCAGGAGGCATGCTGGGAGAAAAGGAGAAAGTACATTATGGGGGAGATTTATCAAAGGAATTAGACCGGTTTTTCTTGTCGCAGTCTAAATATGTGCGACTCTTCTGCGACTTTTGCTGTAGAGGATTTTTAGAACATGATGAATTCTGGTCTATTTTAGACGGAAACGCATCAGTGCTGAATTCATCAATAGTCGCATCGGCTGAAAATACGCTGAAATATCAGACCGTGCTGGAGCAGGTTTAATACAGACTAAAGCGTAGAACCCGAAGTCCGTGCGCAGAATTTATCAAGAGCCGTGCGCCATTTGATAAATTAGGCCACAATAGACCGGACTAATGCTCTGTAGGTTGGTCTATATTGATGCGGGAAATAGACAACTCTGATAAATCCCCCTCAATGTATATGATAGATAGATAGATCGATAGATATGAGATAGATAGATAGATATGAGATAGATAGATAGATATGAGATAGATAGATAGATAGATATGAGATAGATAGATAGATAGATATGAGATAGATAGATAGATAGATAGATATGAGATAGATAGATAGATATGAGATAGATAGATAGATAGATATGAGATAGATAGAGAGATAGATATGAGATAGATAGATAGATATGAGATAGATATGAGATAGATAGATATGAGATATATAGATAGATATGAGATAGATAGATAGATATGAGATAGATAGATAGATATGAGATAGATAGATAGATATGAGATAGATAGATAGATATGAGATAGATATGAGATAGATAGTTATGAGATAGATATGAGATAGATAGATAGATAGATAGATATGAGCTAGATAGATATGAGATAGATATGAGATAGATAGATAGATAGATATGAGATAGATAGTTATGAGATAGATAGATATGAGATAGATATGAGATAGATAGATAGATAGATATGAGATAGATAGTTATGAGATAGATAGATATGAGATAGATATGAGATAGATAGATAGATAGATAGATATGAGATAGATAGATAGATAGATATGAGATAGATATGAGATAGATAGATAGATATGAGATAGATATGAGATAGATATGAGATAGATAGTTATGAGATAGATAGATATGAGCTAGATAGATATGAGATAGATATGAGATAGATAGATAGATATGAGATAGATAGATAGATAGATATGAGATAGATAGATAGATATGAGAGAGATAGATAGATATGAGAGAGAGATAGACAGATAGATAGATATGAGATAGATAGATAGTTATGAGATAGATAGATATGAGATAGATAGATATGAGATAGATAGATAGATATGAGATAGATAGTTATGAGATAGATAGATATGAGATAGATATGAGATAGATAGATAGATAGATAGATAGATAGATAGTTATGAGATAGATAGATAGATAGATAGTTATGAGATAGATATGAGATAGATAGATAGATATGAGATAGATAGATATGAGATAGATAGATAGATAGATATGAGATAGATAGTTATGAGATAGATAGATATGAGATAGATATGAGATAGATAGATAGATAGATAGATAGATAGTTATGAGATAGATAGATAGTTATGAGATAGATAGATATGAGATAGATAGATAGATAGATAGATAGATAGATAGTTATGAGATAGATAGATAGTTATGAGATAGATAGATATGAGATAGATAGATAGTTATGAGATAGATAGATATGAGATAGATAGATAGATATGAGATAGATAGATATGAGATAGATATGAGATAGATAGATATGAGATAGATAGATAGATATGAGATAGATAGATATGAGATAGATAGATAGATAGATAGAAAAGAAGTAGAAGAACAGCACATCCAATTAAAAAAATAAGGTTTTAAATAGTCAAGATGCACATGGATTCTGGAACCCTGGTTAGGGGATCATCCTTTAAGTAGAAAACGTATCTCTCCACAGCACCATATTGCAAAAAAAGTGTAGATTAATTCCATAAAAAGTGTCTATACAAAAAAAGCGACGTTTCAGTCATCTCATCCTGACCTTTCTCAGGCAGCGCAAATTCAGTGCAAAACCCCATAATTATCAGAGCATCAATCACACAAATGCCATAAAGTGCTTATATATCAATAAAATACTAAATGTTACATACAGTGTATGAAATCCATTATACCAAACCATATAACAATAGCGCTAACACATACAACAATTATTACCACAAAGAAATACAAACAAATCAAAAAGACAGTAATTAAGATAGATTAATAATTACCCCTAATTATCCCCATGTGATAAAAATTACAATAAGATTAAAAAGGTGGGCGGAGCTTTCACTCACTCACACTAGTTCCTAAAATGGACAGCAGAGGTCAGCAGAGAGCACTGTGGTCATGACATCAGAGATAATACAAAAAGATAAACATTTCCTCTGTAGCATACAGCCCCTAAAAAGTACTGGAAGGATTTAGATTTTTTAATAGAAGTAATTTACAAATCTGTTTAACTTTCTGGCACCAGTTGATTAAAAAAAAAAAAAGGTTTTCCACGGTAGTACCCCTTTAACAGTACTGATAATGTGACGGATCCTAGTCCCACACACATATGGCCGGCCATTCATTTAACCAGGGTGCGCATCTCCATTGCGTACACCGGCCCAGGAAAAACCGGACAGTCACCTTAAGAGACATATCCACAGCATAAATATGTGCAAACACCCATAGGACCCTCTCAGTCCAATAACCAGCCAGGAATCCATTCACTAGGACTATATAAAAAATATATATAAAATAATGAAAAAGTAAGAAAAATGTATAAAAAAATACAGAAAAATAATTAAAGGGGTATTCCAGGAAAAAACTTTTTTTTTATATATCAACTGGTTCCAGATAGTTAAACTGTTAAATATAGATAGTTAAATTTGTAAATTACTTCTATTAAAAAATCTTAATCCTTTCAGTACTTATGAGCTTCTGAAGTTGAGTTGTTCTTTTCTGCCTAAGTCCTCTCTGATGACACGTGTCTAGGGAAACGCCCAGTTTAGAAGCAAATTCCCATAGCAAACCTCTTCTAAACTGGGCGGTTCCCGAGACACGTGTCATCAGTGATTACTTAGACATAAAAGAACAACCTAAACTTCAGAAGCACATAAGTACTGAAAGGATTAAGATTTTTTAATAGAAGTAATTTACAAATCTGTTTAACTTTCTGGAGCCAGTTGATATATATATATAAAAAAGTTTTTTCCTGGATAACCCCTTTAATAATAATAATAATTATAATAAAAAAAATATATATAAATATTTATATATATATATATATATATATATATATATATATATATATATATATATAATAATACAGAAAAATAATACAGAAAAAACAAAATATAACACTTGGACCATAAAATAGGCTGATAGGTGGAGATGCCACATGACGAATTTCCCACGTAATACCATGAACAGAAACAATAATAAAAATTATAATAAAAACAAGAAAAATCTCAGCTCACCTGGGGCGTGCACAGTTACCTCCAGACATATACAGAAAAGAGTAGAAAAAACGCCAGCACGGCTGAATAAAATCTTCCAAGCTTTATTCACGAATCCTCGTTAAAAACCTTCACGGTGGCAGAAAGATTATTAGAAAGAAATATTGCACATAGAAAAACGGTCCCAGACAATGGTTGACGCGTTTCAGGTTGCTATACCCTTACTCATAGCTTGCCAATCCTCAAATGAGACTGCCTTATATACTACAAGGCCGCCCTTCCCATCAGGAAGGGGAGGGACATCTTAGGTCAGTGTGCAATCCAACACAAGTAAAACCAGGAAAAAATATATGTCTTTTTAAAAAACACACACATAAAACACAATAGGACTATATTACAGCTAAGGAAAACGAAACAACTAATTCACTTGTATACAGTGATCCCTCAACTTACAATGGCCTCAACATACAATAGTTTCAAGAGACAATGGTCTTTTCTGGACCATTGTAAGTTGAAACCAGACTCAACATACAATGTACAGACAGTCCAGATCTGTGACACGTGTCAATGGCTGGAAGAACTGACCAATCAGAATGGGCATTCACTGGTATAACCCCTGTATTACTGAAGTGTATGCACTGACTGATTATCTGGTAGAGCCCCCTACAGTACAGGGAGGTATTACATGTTCTGTACTCTTTACCTGTATTACTGAAGCGCATGCACTGACTGGTATCTGGTAGCGCCCCCTACAGTACAGGGAGGTATTACATGTTCTGTACTCTTTACCTGTATTACTGAAGTGTATGCACTGACTGGTGTCTGGTAGCGCCCCCTACAGTACAGGGGGGTATTACATGTTCTGTACTCTTTACCTGTATTACTGAAGTGTATGCACTAACTGGTGTCTGGTAGCGCCCCCTACAGTACAGGGAGGTATTACATGTTCTGTACTCTTTACCTGTATTACTGAAGTGTATGCACTAACTGGTGTCTGATAGCGCCCCCTACAGTACAGGGAGGTATTACATGTTCTGTACTCTTTACCTGTATTACTGAAGTGTATGCACTGACTGGTGTCTGGTAGCGCCCCCTACAGTACAGGGGGGTATTACATGTTCTGTACTCTTTACCTGTATTACTGAAGTGTATGCACTAACTGGTGTCTGGTAGCGCCCCCCTACAGTACAGGGAGGTATTACATGTTCTGTACACTTTACCTGTACCAGGGTTACCTGCTCCTTTGGACACCAGGTGAGGGCGACTCCATGTTACTTTTTAGGACATTGCGTGTACTGTACAGGACCCAGAAGAAGCTCCTGTCCTCTACATAGACCAGTGTTTCCCAAGCAGGATGCCCCCAGCTGTTGCAAAACTACAACTCCCATCATGCCCGGACAGCCTTTGGCTGTCCGGGCATGCTGGAAGTTGTAGTTTTGCAACAGCTGGAGGCTCCCTGCTTGGGAAACACTGACATAGACAGCGATTACAGCTCCAGCAGATCTTTATTACTTTTATATGGAAGGATTTGCTTTATCTGTATTAGTTATCTACTTATTTTTCTTTAATCCTCACTTTTTTCCTATTTTTGGTGACATTTTGGTGCCTTTAGAACCAATTACCAGGTTTCCATAGAGTTCTGGTCTCAACATACAATGGTCCCAACATACAATGGTCGTCCTGGAACCAATTAATATTGTAACTTGAGGGGCCGCTGTATTAGTAATTCAGTATTAAATCCGTCTTATTATTTAGGCCGTGCGCTTGAATGCGATTCCATAGAATGATCCACATGATGTCTCTGTTGTGGAGAATTCGTATAGGGTCACCTCCTCTTTTACCTTTTTTGATTTTTTTCAATACCACAAAAACGCAATGATGATTTGTCTGAATTATGTTTTAATAGGAAATGCTTAGAGACATTAGACATACGAGGCGTAAAAGGACCTGCGGCATGTCTGATGTGCTCCTGCATTCTCTTTTTTAGGGTGCGTTTGGTGCTACCTACATAATCCATTTTACAAACAATACAGGTCACTCTGTATACTACAAGGGGACTATGGCAATTAATAAAAACGCAAACAGTGTGGACTTTGCCATCTATTGTACCTTCTATTTTATTACCTTTAGTTGCATAAGGGCGCACTACACACCTCGCGTTACCGCACTTGGGAAAACCTTTAAAGGGGTAGTCCAGTGGTGAAAAACGTATCCCCTATCCTAAGGATAGGGGATAAGTTTGAGATCGCGGGGGGTCCGACCGCTGGGGCCCCCTGCGATCTCTCTGTACGGGGCCCCGGCTCTCGGCCCACATAGCAGGTGTCGACCCCCGCACGAAGCGGCGGCCGACACGCCCCCTCAATACATCTCTATGGCAGAGCCGGAGATTGCCTAAGGCAGCGCTTCGGCTCTGCCATAGAGTTGTATTGAGGGGGCGTGTCGGCCGCCGCCTCGTGCGGAGGTCGACACGCCCCCTTCCCGCGGGCTCTCGGGGCTCCGTACAGGAGATCGCAGGGGGCCCCAGCAGTCGGACCCCCCGCGATCTGCAACTTATCCCCTATCCTTAAGATATGGGATAAGTTGTTCACCCCTGAGTCACCACTGGACTACTCCTTTAACCGTTATCCAGGTTGATGGTTCCTCCTCTGCAGACATCATACTAGGAACAAGGAGGTTTGATAGAGTAGGAGCGCGTCGTGCAGAAAAGCGAACACCCGGTTTAATAATCTCCCCTAGTACCGGATCTGCTGCCACTAGAGGTAGGTGCTTTTTCATAATGTAGAGGTAGGTGTTTTTTCACAATATTTTTTATTTCATTAAACTCCAAGCTGTATGTGGTAACAAACGTCACCTGATCATCAGTATTGGAACGTTTTTTACCTGTTAGCAGCATATTGCTATTTGATAGCATATTTGATCCCCCCGAGTCCGGGCTTTATTCAAAAGCCAAGAGGGATATCCGCGTGCTGTTAAACGGGTGCAAACCCTTTCTGCTTCCCTCTGCTACACTTGTGGTGAAGAACTGTTCCGTTTCATACGGATCAGCTCACCGACCGGTATGGCAGAGACAGTGTGCCTAGCAGGGCAGGAACCGGCTCTCGAAATAGTGTTACCAGTAAATTGTTTGCGGTAAGGTTCTACTTCTACCTTCTTTGTCATTGGATTTAGAGATGAGCGAACTTACAGTAAATTCGATTCGTCACGAACTTCTCGGCTCGGCAGTTGATGACTTATCCTGCATAAATTAGTTCAGCTTTCAGGTGCTCCGGTGGGCTGGAAAAGGTGGATACAGTCCTAGGAAATAGGAAATAGTCTCCTGAAAGCTGAACTAATTTACGCAGGATAAATCATCAACTGTCGAGCCGAGAAGTTCGTGACGAATCAAATTTACTGTAAGTTCGCTCATCTCTAATTGGATTACCCTGCAATAGCGCATCTAAGAAAGGGAACATCCTGCTTGTTATATGTGTACGTACATTTTAGATTGCAATGATTATCGTTCATATATTGTAAGAACGCAGGTAATCCATTCTGATCAGACTTCCAAACTATGATCACGTTGTCCACATACCGCCCATAATATGAGAGGCATGTGGAAAACTGGTTTTGATCAGTAAAAAATGTTCTGGTATGGGCGGTATGTGGACGACGTGATCATAGTTTGGAAGTCTGATCAGAATGGATTACCTGCGTTCTTACAATATATGAACGATAATCATTGCAATCTAAAATGTACGTACACATATAACAAGCAGGAGGTTCCCTTTCTTAGATGCGCTATTGCAGGGTAATCCAATTAGAGATGAGTGAATTTACAGTAAATTCTATTCGTCACGAACTTCTCGGCTCGACAGTTGATGACTTATCCTGCATAAATTAGTTCAGCTTTCAGGTGCTCTGGAGGCTGGAGACTATTTCGTAAGACTGTATCCACCTTTTCCAGCCCATCGGAGCCCCTGAAAGCTGAACTAATTTATGCAGGAAAAGTCATCAACTGCCGAGCCGAGAAGTTCGTGACAAATTGAATTTACTGTAAGTTCGCTCATCTCTAAATCCAATGACAAAGAAGGTAGAAGTAGAACCTTACCGCAAACAATTTACTGGTAACACTATTTCGAGAGCCGGTTCCTGCCCTGCTAGGCACACTATCTCTGCCATACCGGTCGGTGAGCTGATCCGTATGAAACGGAACAGTTCTTCACCACAAGTGTAGCAGAGGGAAGCAGAAAGGGTTTGCACCCATTTGATAGCACGCGGATATCCCTCTTGGCTTTTGAATAAAGCCCGGACTCGGGGGGATCAAATATGCTATCAAATAGCAATATGCTGCTAACAGGTAAAAAACGTTCCAATACTGATGATCAGGTGACGTTTGTTACCACATACAGCTTGGAGTTTAATGAAATAAAAAATATTGTGAAAAAACACCTACCTCTACATTATGAAAAAACACCTACCTCTAGTGGCAGCAGATCCGGTACTAGGGGAGATTATCAAACCGGGTGTTCGTTTTTCTGCACGACGCGCTCCTACTCTATCAAACCTCCTTGTTCCTAGTATGGTGTCTGCAGAGGAGGAACCACCGACCTGGATAACGGTTAATGGTTTCCACAAGTGCGGTAACGCGAGGTGTGTAGTGCGCCCTTATGCAACTAAAGGTAATAAAATAGAAGGTACAATAGATGGCAAAGTCCACACTGTTTGCGATTTTATTAATTGCCATAGTCCCCTTGTAGTATATAGCGTTACCTGTATTGTTTGCAACATGGATTATGTAGGTAGCACCAAACGCACCCTAAAAAAGAGAATGCAGGAGCACATTAGACATGCCGCTAGGGATGTAAGAAAAAATCGATTTGCGCGATTATCGCGATTTTTTCACTTGGCAATACTGAATCGACTCAAAATATTTTTGAATCGATCCTTTTAGGGATGTGGAATTTGTATCTCCTGACGCCTGGAACACCATGTCCCCCCATGTCCCTGGCATCAGGAGATACAAGTTTGTGGAGCCGGGCAGGCTGGATCTGACGCGGCGGCGCTCTGGGTGTACGGAGCGGGCTCCGACTCGTGCCCGCTCCATACTCTGCGACCCCCGGCTAATTTCAGTAGCCGGGGGCCACTGATACATCACCGCCGCTAGTATCCAGCATGCAGTGCTCTGCATTGTGTATGGAGCGGGCTCTGGACTCGTGCCCACTCCATACTCTGCAGCCCCCGGCTGTTCTCAGTAGCCGGGGGCCGCCGCTAATAGCCAGCATGCGGCGATCCCGTCCGGGCTGCAAAATAAAAGAAAACGCACTCTCTCTTACCTGCCAACGAGCCCCCGGAGCTCCGGTACAGGTGTTGGGTCCCCGGGCTGTATTCTTCTTACTTCCTGTTAGCCCGGCACGTCACATGGAGCTTCAGCCTATCACCAGCCGCAGCGATGTCCCGCCTCTGCTGGTGATAGGCTGAAGCTCCATGTGACGTGCCGGGCTAACAGTAAGCAAGAAGAATACAGCCCGGGGACCGAACACCTGTACCGGAGCTCCGGGGGCTCGTTGGCAGGTAAGATAAAGTGCGTTTTCTTTTATTTTGCAGCCCGGACGGGATAAAATGAGAAAAGTGCGTGTTGGACTACTAGATCGCCGCTGTCAAAGCTGACAGCGGCGTCTAAAGGGATCTGTGAATGCTCCCTGGTGGGCGATGTATCGGGATATATCGCGATGTATCGTCACCTAGACGGTATCGCGATATATCGGGATATATCGAATCGCCACACTGGTATCGCGATTCGAATCGTATCGCCAAATTCTTGGCGATTCACACCCCTACATGCCGCAGGTCCTTTTACGCCTCGCATGTCTAATGTCTCAAAGCATTTTCTTACTAAAACATAATTCAGACAAATCCTCATTGCGTTTTTGTGGTATTGAAAAAATCCAAAAAGGTAAAAGAGGAGGTGACCCTATACGAATTCTCCACAACAGAGAGATCATGTGGATCATTCTATGGAATCGCATTCAACCGCACGGCCTAAATAATATGACGGATTTGATACTGAATTACTAATATATAAGTGAATTAGTTGTTTTGTTTTCCTTAGCTGCTACATAGTCCTATTGTGTTTTATGTGTGTGTTTTTTTTCAAATACATATATTTTTTCCTGGTTTTACTTGTGTTAGATTACACACTGACATAAGATGTCCCTCCCCTTCCTGATGGGAAGGGCGGCCTTGTAGTATATAAGACATTCTCATTTGAGGATTGGCAAGCTATGAGTAAAGGTATAGCAACCTGAAACGCGTCAGCTATTGTCTTGTCTGGGACCGTTTTTCTATGTGCAATATTTCTATTTTTGGATATGTCCATGTCTTTCTGCCACCGTGAAGGTTTTTAACGAGGATTCGTGAATAAAGTTTGGAAGATTTTATTCAGCCGTGCTGGCGTTTTTTCTACTTTTTTCTGTATAAAAATTATATTTTTTTATTTACAATATCTTTATAACAAAACATCAGGTGAGTGTTCTCCATATTCCACCTAAAAAAAAACAAGAGAAAAGACACATTAGAAAAATTGTTGGTGGTGGCACCATCCACTTATACTGAGAACTAATATAAACAGTAACAGGAGATTTATTGCACAAATACCTTTTTAATCTTATTGTAATTTTTATCACATGGGGATAATTAGGGGTAATTATTCACCTATCTTAATTACTGTCTTTTTGATTTGTTTGTATTTATTTGTGGTAATAATTGTTGTATGTGTTAGCGCTATTGTTATATGGTTTGGTATAATGGATTTCATACACTGTATGTATTTTTTTATTTTTACACTATTATTACACTATATGCGTATATAAAAATAGATATACAGTATCCATTAATATCATCTAATACAAAATATCCTTATCCCCAGCTACCCCCCTCCTCCACCCCCTCAACCCTTCCCTCCCCCCCTCCCCGGGACCCAAGAGAGAAAAAAAAAAAAAAAAAAAAATTTAAAACTTCCTCACCCTCTCCTCCATTCTCCTCCATTCTCCTCCATTCTCCTCCATTCTCCTCCCACTCCTTAATAAACTCTGTACCCCATCCTCAGACCTCTCCACCACTCATTTATATAAAAATGTCCAGGTTTTATCCCCTTCTGACTATCATAAGTCTAGCAAAAAACAGTCATCCCCCAAAATGGCCATCACAGCTGTGATCTTCATCTTGATTTTCCAATGTCCCTCAATTTTTGACAGACCTCTATCCAGAATTGTGCATGACCAAAACATGTGCCATGTATCTGCCCCCTCCTGTCCACATCTCCCACAAGCGCCCGAATTTTTCTTGTATAAGAATAGTGGGGTGTAGTATAACCTATGTAATATGTTAAACTGAATCATTTTATGGTTGTTATTACGTATCCACTGGTTTTCCGAAATGGGCCCTATTTCTTTTCTCCCATATTTAGTTGTAGGCCCATTCTATGCTACCACATATAGTTATAGGCCCATTATGTGCCCCATATATAGTCTTAGGCCCATTCTATGCTACCATATATAGTCTTAGGCCCATTCTGTGCCCTCATATATAGTTATAGGCCCATTCTATGCTACCATATATAGTCTTAGGCCCATTCTATGCTACCATATATAGTTATAGGCCCATTATATGCTACCATATATAGTTATAGGCCCATTCTATGCTACCATATATAGTTATAGGCCCATTCTATGCTACCATATATAGTCATAGGCCCATTATGTGCCCCATATATAGTTATAGGCCCATTCTATGCTACCATATATAGTTATAGGCCCATTCTATGCTACCATATATAGTCATAGGCCCATTATGTGCCCCATATATAGTTATAGGCCCATTCTATGCTACCATATATAGTTATAGGCCCATTCTATGCTACCATATATATTTATAGACCCATTATGTGCCCCATATATATTATAGGCCCATTCTATGCTACCATATATAGTTTTAGGCCCATTCTGTGCCCCCATATAGATGTAGTCCCCCTCTGTCTGTGCATGTGCCCTCACAGACATACTGCCTGCGGCCATATACAGTATGTGACTGGAGGCAGGATATCTGTGTACTGCCCCCACTTCGGTGCTCCTCTCTGGTCCACTTGTCCTCCGGCATGGCTGCTCTGCTTCTCCAGTCTGGACGCATGACAAGTCAGTGATGAAATGGGATATCCCTGTGTCTCAAAAGATCTTTCCAGGACACAGGGACCGCGGCCCAAAAACTGGGACAATCCCAGTAAAACCACGACGTCTGGTCCCCCTGACCATCCTAGACCTCTTCCTCCGTGTTGGGGTCATGCAGCTGTATTGTTTCTGTCAAAAAACAAGTGCCGCCACAACGCCATAACTGGACGGACCCGTCCTATAATGAAGTAAAATTAAAAAAATCAGAATTAACCACACGGATGGGAACTGAACACTGCAAGGCCCCGTCTCCCGGTGCTTCATTCTGGCAGGAGGCTCTGTGTGATGCTGCCATCTACAGGACACAATGATCATGACTCCTCTAAAAGAGAAAAGAGGTCAATATTGCAGTTTTTCACGCTGCCAGCCTTTGCCCGTCTCCCTACCAACCATTCCTCTCGGGCCCCCTGTGCAGTATGTGCTGTTGCAAAACTACAACTTCCAGCATGCCCGGACAGCCAAAGGCTGTCCGGGCATGCTGGGAGTTGTAGTTTTGGAACAGCTGAGGGCTCACTGGTTGGGAAACACTGCTTTGTTGGAAAATCCTTGAATCACATGATTAAGTGATCCCGACTTTTTTGATTCCACCACAGAAAAAAAAAAGACAACAAAATCTGCATATACCAAAATACATTGGGGGATATTTACTAAGCTGCATCAGTGGCGCAAATCCTCACGCGTAGCACATTTTTGCGCACAAATAGAATTGCATTGCCCACATCAAGGAGAAGTAAAGGAGGCTGTAATGGGGGTGCGCCCTCCTCCCGTGCGACTTTAGGGACGACCTATCTGGTGTATAATTCTGGAGCTGCTGGATTTTCCAGGAGGCGTGCGCCATTTAGCGAATCCAGCAAACGAAAAATGGGCAGAGCCTAATTTATGCGCAGTGCACCAAAACGCAGCCCATAGTAAATTCCCCACATCTCAAACACACACTATTTTGTAAGAACTGCAGGAAAAATGCAGGAGGCCCCACAAAATAAAAAAAATAAATCAATAAATAAAAAATAAATCAATAAAATAAATAATTAAAAAGAATCAATCAATAAATAAATAACTAAAAATAAAAAATAAATAATAATTACTATTTTCGGAAAAAAAAATGCATGAGGCCCCACAAAAAATAAATAAATAAAAAAAATCAATCAATCAATCAATAAATAAAATTAAAAAAAAAATAAAGAAATAAAATAAATAATTTCATAAAAAGACTCAATAAATAAATAAATAAATTAAAAATAAATAAAAATAAAGAAATAAATAAATAAACACACAAACAAACAAGTCTCAAAGGGGTATTCCCATCTTGTAATTTCGATTTCCCAGCCCGGAAACCGAAAGCAGCAGAGGCGAAGAAGTTGCGCAATTTGCATAACTCCCATTGACGTTTATGAGACTGTTGCAAATGGCGGAGTCACGTGAGCTGTGTTGTTTACGTAATTGAAGAAGTTACACAAGAAGCATCGCTCGCAGGACTGCACAATTGGCGTTGGTCCCATTAAAGTCCATAGGACTTGCGCAAATTGCATATCATCTCCGCCTTGGCTGCTTTCGGCTTCAGGCCTGTAAGCCAAAATTACAAGATGGGAATACCCCTATAAGGGATGGTACACTGGCGTAATTGTGCCTATTTTCCCATAAGATGCAAGGCCTTTTAATACATTTGGCGTATCAGTGACTGGAGCCTCCATTCGTCAGATCCCTGAGGGTCCTGACGGTCAGTCTGCCGGTCATCGCACATTTATCGCCTTTACTGTGGACGGGGGGATGAATAGTATTAATGGAACCACCCCCTTAATTCTCTGATAACAAAACATAGGAGGATTTGGACATGATACAGTTGCTATGGGCAATGGCGGACAAAGGGGACAATTTGTTGCCCATAGCAACCAAGTTTAGTGCAGCTTTCATTTCCCTAGCTGCTGTGAAGGGTTGCCATGGATACCAAGGCCAATTCCCTTTTACATAACATTTTCTTATTAAAACTCTAGAAGGATGAAATGACATCAGACAGACTGGGAATTGGCCGAAAGGATCGTGATTGAGATGTAATGCCAGGAGTGAGGCATCAGGAAACAGTAATAATCCCGAGCCGAGTGCGCAAACGGTCTGATGCCAGGCTCCAGTAACGGGGATGTAGCAGAGCCAAGTGGGGGGTATGCTATCTGTAGTCAGACTAATAGTTTGATGAGCCAAGATTTAATAGGGCCGGGTTCACACTAGTGTTACAGCTGCAGGTCAGGGCCTAACTGCAAGTGTGATGGCTGCCATTAGATTGGACCATTGGACCGGCAGTCCGGCCATAACACAGACTGTACAAAGCTTGTGTGAACACAGCCATACGGGGATGCAGTAATCAGAGGAACAGTCAGGTGAACCAGGGTTCAGTAATGCTGATGTAGCAGAGCCGAGTGTACAGCACAGTAGTGATGACTATGAATGAAGGACGGGGATGTGAAAAATTGAGGTCCCATCCTAAGTCTTACTGCAGAGCCTCAATATTATTCCTGTACTGTGACATCATAACTCCAGTATTATTATTGTACTGTGACATCATATCACCAGTATTATTATTGTACTGTGACATCATATCTCCAGTATTATTATTGTACTGTGACATCATATCACCAGTATTATTCCTGTACTGTGACATCATATCTCCAGTATTATTATTGTACTGTGACATCATAACTCCAGGATTATTCCTGTACTGTGACATCATAACTCCAGTATTATTATTGTACTGTGACATCATATCACCAGTATTATTCCTGTACTGTGACATCATATCTCCAGTATTATTATTGTACTGTGACATCATATCTCCAGTATTATTATTGTACTGTGACATCATATCTCCAGTATTATTACTGTACTGTGACATCATATCTCGAGTATCATTATTGTACTGTGACATCATATCTCCAGCATTATTATTGTACTGTGACATCATATCTCCAGTATTATTATTGTACTGTGACATCATATCTCCAGTATTATTACTGTACTGTGACATCATAACTCCAGTATTATTATTGTACTGTGACTGTGACATCATATCTCCAGTATTATTATTGTACTGTGACATCATATCTCCAGTATTATTACTGTACTGTGACATCATATCTCCAGTATTATTATTGTACTGTGACATCATAACTCCAGGATTATTCCTATACTGTGACATCATAACTCCAGTATTATTATTGTACTGTGACATCATAACTCCAGTATTATTATTGTACTGTGACATCATATCTCCAGTATTATTATTGTACTGTGACATCATATCTCCAGTATTATTACTTTACTGTGACATCATAACTCCAGTATTATTATTGTACTGTGACTGTGACATCATATCTCCAGTATTATTATTGTACTGTGACATCATATCTCCAGTATTATTACTGTACTGTGACATCATATCTCCAGTATTATTATTGTACTGTGACATCATAACTCCAGGATTATTCCTGTACTGTGACATCATAACTCCAGTATTATTATTGTACTGTGACATCATAACTCCAGGATTATTCCTGTACTGTGACATCATAACTCCAGGATTAGTCCTGTACTGTGACATCATAACTCCAGTATTATTATTGTACTGTGACATCACTGTGTGCATTATCCCTGTATCTATAAACATAGACTGTTCTACGATTACTTCCCTCCTCGTCCTTCTTATATCCCTTCTCATCCTCCTCGTATCCCTCCTCGTCCTCTTCATATCTCTCCTCATCCTCCTCATATCCCTCCTCGTCCTCCTCATATCCCTCCTCGTCCTCCTCATATCCCTCCTCATATCCCTCCTCATCTCATATCCCTCCTCGTCCTCCTCATATCCCTTCTTGTCCTCCTCATATCCCTCCTCATCCTCCTCATATCCCTCCTCGTCCTCCTCATATCCCTCCTCGTCCTCCTCATATCCCTCCTCGTCCTCCTCATATCCCTCCTCGTCCTCCTCATATCCCTCTTCGTCCTCATATCCCTCCTTGTCCTCCTCATATCCCTTCTTGTCCTCCTCATATCCCTCCTCATATCCCTCCTCATCCTCCTCATATCCCTTCTTGTCCTCCTCATATCCCTCCTCATATCCCTCCTCTTCTCATATCCCTCCTCGTCCTCCTCATATCCCTCCTTGTCCTCTTCAAATCCCTCCACATCCTCCTAATATCCCTCCTCGTCCTCCTTCTCATATCCCTCCTCGTCCTCCTCCAATTTCTCCGCCTTGTCCTCCTCATATCCCTCCTCGTCCTCCTCATATCCCTCCTCGTCCTCCTCATATCCCTCCTCCTATCCCTCCTCGTCCTCCTCATATCCCTCCTCGTCCTCCTCATATCCCTCCTCATCCTCCTCATATCCCTCCTCGTCCTCCTCATATCCCTCCTCCTATCCCTCCTCATCCTCCTCATATCCCTCCTCGTCCTCCTCATATCCCTCCTCCTATCCCTCCTCGTCCTCCTCATATCCCTCCTCATCCTCCTCGTCCTCCTTATATCCCTCCTCGTCCTCCTCATATCCCTCCTCATCCTCCTCGTCCTCCTTATATCCCTCCTCATCCTCCTCATATCCCTCCTCATCCTCCTCGTCCTCCTTATATCCCTCCTCGTCCTCCTCATATCCCTCCTCGTCCTCCTCATATCCCTCCTCATCCTCCTCATATCCCTCCTCATATCCCTCCTCATCCTGCTCGTCCTCCTCATATCCCTCCTCGTCCTCCTCATATCCCTCCTCATATCCCTCCTCATCCTCCTCGTCCTCCTCATATCCCTCCTCGTCCTCCTCATATCCCTCCTCATCCTCCTCATATCCCTCCTCGTCCTCCTCATATCCCTCCTCGTCCTCCTCATATCCCTTCTTGTCCTCCTCATATCCCTCCTCATATCCCTCCTCATCCTCCTCATATCCCTTCTTGTCCTCCTCATATCCCTCGTCCTCCTCATATCCCTCCTCGTCCTCCTCATATCCCTCCTTGTCCTCTTCATATGCCTCCACATCCTCCTAATATCCCTCCTCGTCCTCCTTCTCATATCCCTCCTCGTCCTCCTCCAATTTCTCCGCCTTGTCCTCCTCATATCCCTCCTCGTCCTCCTCATATCCCTCCTCGTCCTCGTCATATCCCTCCTCGTCCTCCTCATATCCCTCCTCGTCCTCCTCATATCCCTCCTCGTCCTCCTTATATCCCTCCTCGTCCTCCTCATATCCCTCCTCGTCCTCCTCATATCCCTCCTCCTATCCCTCCTCGTCCTCCTCATATCCCTCCTCGTCCTCCTCATATCCCTCCTCGTCCTCCTCATATCCCTCCTCGTCCTCCTCATATCCCTCCTCGTCCTCCTCATATCCCTCCTCGTCCTCCTCATATCCCTCCTCCTATCCCTCCTCGTCCTCCTCATATCCCTCCTCATCCTCCTCATATCCCTCCTCGTCCTCCTCGTCCTCCTCATATCCCTCCTCGTCCTCCTCATATCCCTCCTCCTATCCCTCCTCGTCCTCCTCATATCCCTCCTCGTCCTCCTCATATCCCTCCTCGTCCTCCTTATATCCCTCCTCGTCCTCCTCATATCCCTCCTCATCCTCCTCGTCCTCCTTATATCCCTCCTCGTCCTCCTCATATCCCTCCTCGTCCTCCTCATATCCCTTCTTGTCCTCCTCATATCCCTCCTCGTCCTCCTCATATCCCTCCTCGTCCTCCTCATATCCCTTCTTGTCCTCCTCATATCCCTCCTCATATCCCTCCTCATATCCCTTCTTGTCCTCCTCATATCCCTCCTCATATCCCTCCTCTTCTCATATCCCTCCTCGTCTTCCTCATATCCCTCCTTGTCCTCTTCATATCCCTCCACATCCTCCTAATATCCCTCCTCGTCCTCCTTCTCATATCCCTCCTCGTCCTCCTCCAATTTCTCCGCCTTGTCCTCCTCATATCCCTCCTCGTCCTCCTCATATCCCTCCTCGTCCTCCTCATATCCCTCCTTGTCCTCTTCATATCCCTCCACATCCTCCTAATATCCCTCCTCGTCCTCCTTCTCATATCCCTCCTCGTCCTCCTCCAATTTCTCCGCCTTGTCCTCCTCATATCCCTCCTCGTCCTCCTCATATCCCTCCTCGTCCTCCTCATATCCCTCCTTGTCCTCCTCATATCCCTCCTCGTCCTCCTCATATCCCTCCTCGTCCTCCTCATATCCCTCCTCGTCCTCCTCATATCCCTCCTCGTCCTCCTTATATCCCTCCTCGTCCTCCTCATATCCCTCCTCGTCCTCCTCATATCCCTCCTCGTCCTCCTCATATCCCTCCTCGTCCTCCTCATATCCCTCCTCCTATCCCTCCTCGTCCTCCTCATATCCCTCCTAGTCCTCCTCATATCCCTCCTCATCCTCCTCATCCTCCTCATATCCCTCCTCATCCTCCTCGTCCTCCTCGTCCTCCTTATATCCCTCCTCGTCCTCCTCATATCCCTCCTCATCCTCCTCGTCCTCCTTATATCCCTCCTCGTCCTCCTCATATCCCTCCTCGTCCTCCTCATATCCCTCCTCATCCTCCTCGTCCTCCTCATATCCCTCCTCATCCTCCTCGTCCTCCTCATATCCCTCCTCGTCCTCCTCATATCCCTCCTCATCCTCCTCTTCCTCCTTATATCCCTCCTCATATCCCTCCTCATCCTCCTCTCCTCCTCATATCCCTCCTCGTCCTCCTCATATCCCTCCTCATCCTCCTCGTCCTCCTCATATCCCTCCTCGTATCCCTCCTCGTCCTCCTCATATCCCTCCTCGTATCCCTCCTCGTCCTCCTCATATCCCTCCTCGTATCCCTCCTCATATCCCTCCTCGTCCTCCTCATATCCCTCCTCGTCCTCCTCATATCCCTCCTCGTCCTCCTCATATCCCTCCTCCTATCCCTCCTCGTCCTCCTCATATCCCTCCTCGTCCTCCTCATATCCCTCCTCGTCCTCCTCATATCCCTCCTCGTCCTCCTCATATCCCTCCTCGTCCTCCTCATATCCCTCCTCGTCCTCCTCGTCCTCCTCATATCCCTCCTCATATCCCTCCTCATCCTCCTCGTCCTCCTCATATCCCTCCTCGTCCTCCTCATATCCCTCCTTGTCCTCCTCATATCCCTCCTTGTCCTCCTCATATCCCTCCTCGTCCTCCTCGTCCTCCTCATATGCCTCCTCGTCCTCCTCATATCCCTCCTCGTCCTCCTCATATCCCTCCTCGTCCTCCTCATATCCCTCCTCGTCCTCCTCATATCCCTCCTCATATCCCTCCTCGTCCTCCTCATATCCCTCCTCATATCCCTCCTCATATCCCTCCTCGTCCTCCTCGTCCTCCTCTTCCTCCTTATATCCCTCCTCGTCCTCCTCATATCCCTCCTCGTCCTCCTCTCCTCCTCATATCCCTCCTCGTCCTCCTCATACCCATCTCAGACAGAATATTTCCTCCCCCCTCCAGATAAAAATAAACTTATGTCTATATCAAGTAAAAAACAAATAAAGTTGTTTTCCATTTAAATAAGCTGAAAGATAAATGTGGAAATTGCATTTTTCGGACAATCAGAAGACAGAAAATATCTGTAAAGCGGAAATTAATTTTCTTTTCAGTCAGTGACTCTGATAAACCGAAGAGGCAGCAAATAATTCTAAGCGGCGGCCGCCTGTCATGTAACCTGTAATCTTCCCTGTGCTCCGCCTGAGCCCCCAATATAGACATGGGGGGGGGGGGGGAGATCACAAACTCAGCGAATACGAGAACTATCACACATTATAGATCAGTGGTCTCAAACTGTGGCCCTCCAGATGTTGCTTGGCAACACCACCTCTTCTCCTTTGTGACTTTTATGCTCTAAAGTCACAGCTGTGAAAAAATGTGATATATATATATATATATATATATATATATATATATATATATATATACAGTATGTTTATGTCATACTTTCCCACTTTTTTCCCCCTAAATGTATTAACCCATTTTTGTGTGTTTTTTTTTTCTCATTTTAGATCCGTGTATGCAGAGGATTACTTCGGATTCAGTGGACTACGTCCAGGACCAGCGTTGTTTTTGTGTTTAATATTAATAAAATGGTTGACGAGGGCTTGTGGGGATTATTTTTTGAAATAAAAGTTTTTTACGTGTGGTGTTTTTTTATTTATTTATTTACTTTACAGGCTTACTAGTGGAAACTATCTGATAAACGGAGTCCATTACTAAGCCGAGCTTAGCGTCAGCTCCAAAACAGCTAGCGCTAACCCCCAATTATAACTCCGGTACCCACCGCCACAGGGGTGCCGGGAAGAGCCGGTACCAACAGGCCCAGAGTGTAAAACATGGCGCTCCTGGGCCTAGGCGGTAACAGGCTGGCATTATTTAGGCTGGAGGGCCAGTAACAATGGTCCTCACCCACTCTGGTAACATCAGGCTGTTGCTGCTTGGTTGGCATCTGGCTGTGAATGAAAATACGGGGAACCCCATACGTTTTTTGCATTAATAATTAAATTATTTTAAAAAATGCCTAGGGTTCCCCCTAATTTTATTCTCAGTTAGATACCAACCAAACAGCAACAGCCTGACGTTACCAGGGTGGGTGAGGATCATTGTTACTGTCACATTAGCCTATTACCACCTTGGCCCAGGAGCATTTTAGGAGTTGTGCCATGGTCAGACATGCTGGCCGCGGACGCACTCCTCCTCCGCTGTCCGGCACGGTCCCTACTGCGATTCGCATTCCGCGATGCGATCGCATTCAGCCCTCTGATTCTTACCTCCGTCGTCGTCCCTGTGTGCTTCTTGCTTGCTGGTGCGCGCGTCCCTGCCTTCTAGGGCACGCGCACTGGCTCTGTGAAATTTAAAGGGACTTCCTTTTGACCCTTGCCGGATATTTGTGCCTTATAAGCCTTAGAGAAAGCATTCTGTTTGTGTCTTGCCTTGCCGTGTATCTGACCCTATTGCTATGTATCCTGACTTTGCTCCCGTGCTGCCTGCCCTCTGACCTCTTGCTATGTAACCTGACCTTGCTACTGTGCCACAAGCCCTGACCTCTTGCCAGTCCTGACTACATGTTACCTTATCCTTCCAGTGCCACGTTACACCTTGGCTGCCTGTGTGGACGAGTCATATCAGTAGTAGCCACCTGGTTGCCGCCTGCCGCAGTAAGTCCATCCCGCTTTGCGGCAGGCTTTGGTGAAAACCAGCGGCACCTTAGACTCCGCTCCCTGGTACAGCCCACTTCATCATCCTCTCAGGTTAAGTGGATACACTACACCTCGGCCGTAACAAAGTGCCAATTTTTATGCTCCAGGCCTGTTGTTACCGGCTCTTCCTGGCACCCCTGTGGTGGTGGGTACAGGGGTAATAATTGGAGGCTAGAGATTTTTTGGGGGCTAACGCTAAGCCCCAGCTTAGTAAAGGACTCCATCTATAAGATAGCTTCCACCACTAAGTGTTATAATAGGGGGCCGGGAGCAGGGAGTTAGTGAGCCATAAAGCTGCCCCTAAGACCACTCTTCCTGCCTACTTGCCTAGACACCCTAGCGGGGAATGACAACTGGGCGCCGGTCCCTTCCTGCGCTAAAATGCATGGGCATAGGAGTCAAACAAAAAAAGCCAAACTGTACATGTCGGGAAACAAGTCAGGAATATAACGGGAAACTACAAACGGATATACCAGGAGATGCAGGGGATTAACAGGTTAACTGAATGTCAGCACCCCAAATGGGTCAGGAAATCAAGGGCACTGTTCACACTGGACTCCGAACAAGGAACATACTAGACACCCATCTCCAATCATGGAGGGACATCAGTACTAAAGCCAAATGGGCTCCAAGCTAGCAGTGGGAACAAAAATCCTAAAACAAGCAAACATGAGTTCAGACACAAGGCTTAGTCACTCCTAGATAGATGGATTAGCACAAGGCTCAGAACAGGATTCTATCCCGGAGACCCAGGACCAGACAAGGGTCAAAACACTGACAAACACACAGTGTGAATACAGACTAAGGCAAAACAAAGCAAATGCAGACCAAACAATACAAGAATACTAAAACCAGACAAAGGTACTAAAACAAAGGAGGCTAAAATCTAGATATCAGACAAGACGGATAACCATGGTTAAAACTCAGGATATGTGCACAGACAGACCTAGTGAACAAAATGCAAACATGGTCAGAGAAACAGGTGTAACTACCAGCCCAGAACAGCCCCTAAAGAGGCCTTACATGTCCTCCCAGTGCTGAAGGGTTAACTCTTCCCAAACCAGGGAGAATGAACACAAAAACTGTTCAGACACAAACCTAATAGCTGAATAGGACCCAAAGCAGAAAAAATGCAAAACACAAACAAACGGACATTACACTAGTGTTGAGCGGCATAGGCCATATTCGAATTCGCGAATATTTGCGAATATATGGACGAATATTTGTCATATTCGCATATTCGTAATAGCCTTGTTTTATTTTCGCATATGCGAATATTCGCGCATGCGAAAATTAGCATATGCAAAATTTGCATATACAAAAATTAACATATACGAAAATTTGCATATGCGAAAATTAGCATATGCAAATATTCGTATATGCGAAAATTCGCACACCAGTCTTAGGCTGGGTTCACACTACGTTTTTCAACTACGGTTCCCGCATACGTTTTCTATCAAAAACCGTATGGGGGAAAAAACGGATGGAACAGTATGGGAAAAAGTAAACCGTATGGGTTTTTAAACAGTATACTGTTTATAAAAGTGCATACAGTTCCGTCAGTTTTTACAGAAAAAAAACCCATACGTTTTTGAAATTTTTGTCCATTTTTAATGGGAGGGGTCTTGGGTGGGGACTTTAGTATTCAAATGCGCATGTGCAAAGTAAAAACGTATACGTTTTTCCCGTATGGAACCGTATACATGTGCGTTTCCCATTGACGTCCATGTTAAAAAAAACGTATGCGGTTGCAGTACGGTTTTTAAACCGGAGTCAAAACTGTGGTTGACCACGATTTTGTCTCCGGTTTAAAAACCGTACTGCAACCGCATACGTTTTTTTTTAACATGGACGTCAATAGGAAACGCACATGTATACGGTTCCATACGGGAAAAACGTATACGTTTATACTTTGCACATGCGCATTTGAATCCTAAAGTCCCCACCCAAGACCCCTCCCATTAAAAATGGACAAAATTTTCAAAAACGTATGGGGTTTTTTTCTACAAAAACGGACGGAACAGTATGCACTTTTAAAAACAGTATACTGTTTAAAAACCCATACGGTTTACTTTTTCCCATACTGTTCCATCCGTTTTTTTCCCCCATACGGTTTTTGATAGAAAACGTATGCGGGAACCTTAGTTGAAAAACGTAGTGTGAACCCAGCCTTACACAGTAGTATTAGAGCCTTCTTACACCACATAAGCTGGAAGCAGAGAGGGATGATCACTGTGATGTGTACTGTGAAAAAAAAAAAAAAAAACGAATATTCGCGAGCAACACTACATTACACTAAGCCTGTAAAGTAAATAAAAAAAACGCAACACATTTAAAAAACTTTTATAAAAAAAAAAAACACTCCCCACAAGCCTTTGTTAACCATTTTATTAATATAAGGAAAAAAATGCTGGTAATCGACGTAGTCCACTGAATCAGAAGTAGTCCACAGGATAAACCGATCTGAAATGAGAAGAAAAAAACACCAAAAACAGGTTAGTACCTTTATGTACTTGGGGAGAACACCCCTAAAGAAGGCTTTCCAGACAGGGAGCCTCCAGAAATTGCTAAACTACAACCCCCATCATTTCTAGACAGCCTTTGGCTGTCTATAAATGATGGGAGTTGTAATTTACCAACAGTGAGCCTACAATTTACCAACAGCTGGAGGCTCGCTGTTCCTAAACTACAATTCCTATCATGGGAGTATAGTTTAGTGGAGGCACCCTGGTGTTAAAATGCAAGCCGCTCCCTGGCCACCTGCCCGCATATACCATCTGCCTGCTAGTTGTTGCAAGACTACAACTCCCAGCATGCCTTTACAGTGAGGACATGCTGGGAGTTGTAGTTGCAACAGCTAGCGAGAGGGTGGTAGATGTGGGCGGCTGGCCCCGAAGCGGAGCCTGTCAATTAATGCTTTGGTAAAAAGTGCTTTCTACAGACAGTTTAGTAAGGTCTGGCCTGGCTTACGTTTGCGACTTTTTAATGTCTACGTTCGACAATCGCACTTTAGTAATTCCCGACCAATGCAAAGTGAAAACGAAAAATTGCTTAGGTAAGGCTGTTTAGTACTTTCTGCGTACCCACAAAAGTTGCCAAAAAAAAAAAAGTGCTTAGGTGCATGTGCAACTTTTTGTGTGCTCGTAAAAAAAAAAAAAAAAAAGTCTCTAAACATAATGATAAATGTCCCTCATAGTGTATGTAACTGTATGTGTGTATATTGTGTGTTCATTTTGGTATATGTTTGTATATATATATATATATATATATATATATATATATATATATATCTTGGACCTATGAGCGTTGACTGTTTCCCGGCTGATCTCTCATGGTCCAATTATCAGGGACACTTATTTACACGATAATCGGCCCATGAGAAAAGGTCTTAAGTTCTTTCCACTGGTAAGTGAGATAAGAACCTGTATGAGGGGGGGATCTGGGCGAGGTGGACGAGGGACTTTCCCAGGGTAGACTGTTCTAGAGGTCACCAGTATATATATATCACAATGGACTCCTCCTCCACCCCGGTCTAGTGTAGTTTAGGGGTTAAAGACGATGGGGGACATTTGTCATAGTCTGTAGGTCACTGATGTTATACACAGGTTTAGATGGTGTAGTTGGAGTGGACATGCACCTCATTTAATGAATGGCACAGTGAGATAAGTATGGGGCTGGTACGCATGTTTGTGAAATTTAACCACTTTGTGTGACCTCCTTCTCTGCGACTTTTCGGAGACTTTTTTTTTTACCTGTGTCACATTTCATAAATCAGCTGCCACTACAAAGTGAAAAGAGTCAAAATCCCTTTAGCAAAAGACAAACACAAAAGACAAATTTACACCAAAAAGCAGAGTGAAAAGCTTTACGAATGTCCCCATTATTCCTGGTGGTCTGGTGGGAATAAGGGAATAGTTCAAATATCACTGTGGTGAAATGGTTAAGTGATTGATTATAATATATGTGTAGTCCGCTGTTTTTTTTTTTTTTGTGGTAAATGATAATATCCCTGGTGGTTTGGTGCGGTTTAGGGGATAATGATAATATACTTTACATTCTATGGGTTGTGATGACTCACTCTTGCAAATAGGTGCGGTTGCAGTATAGAGGCAAGGAGACAGCATTTTCCAAATCAAAGTTCAGTGTTTTATTCACTCACGGAGTTCATGCCATGCGGCGTCAAGCAAGTCTTTTTGAGGCCTCCAGCTAAGCTGTTCAGCAGCTTCCACACTTGGAGCTACCACGGGGAGGACTCCACACACAGCTTTCTCTGGCAGTGTGAGCTGCAACTAGCAAATCCCCCGCAGCTGGTGAGACAGCCTGGCTTTAAGGCCAACAAAAACCGGCCTGGATTGTGGACCTTTCACCTTCTCACCTCACATAGCGGAGAGACTCGAGTGCCCTCTTAATGGCCAGGCACTCTCTATATACTATACCTGGTCCCGGCCGGGGTCAGTTTGCGGCTGAGAAAGACAACGGGATGCTCTTCCCCGTTGACTTCCTGGGAGAGTACAGCACCGAGACCTACCTCAGAGGCATTGATCTGTACCACAAATTCCCTTTTGAAGTCGGGTGTCACCAACACCGGAGACCCACATAGGGCCGACTTCAAAGCGGAAAATGCCTGCTCTGCCTGTTCGTTCCAGCGCACCATCGGGAGGTCTGTTAAGGGCGCAGCCACCATAGCGAAATGAGGGATGAATCTCATATAGGAACCCACCATTCCTAGGAAAGACTTCACCTGTCGGGTAGGGACAGGTCGGGGCCAATTACGGATGGCCTCTATTTTGTTTACCTGGAGAATGACAACTCCACGCCCAATGACATTCCCCAGGTATTTGGTCTCTTCTAACCCAATTGCACATTTTTTGGGGTTAGCAGTTAACCCGGCCTTCCTGAAGGAGTCTACCACTGCCTGTACTTTTGGAAGGTGACTTTTAGAGATGAGCAAACTTACAGTAAATTCGATTCGTCACAAACTTCTCGGCTCAGCAGTTGATGACTTTTCCTGCATAAATTAGTTCAGCTTTCAGGTGCTCCGGTGGGCTGAAAAAGGTGGATACAATCCTAGGAGACTCTTTCCTAGGACTGTATCCACCTTTTCCAGCCCACCGGAGCACCTGAAGGCTGAACTAATTTACGCAGGAAAAGTCATCAACTGCCGAGCCGAGAAGTTCGTGACAAATTGAATTTACTGTAAGTTCGCTCATCTCTAGTGACTTTCCCAGTCTGTACTGTGAATGATGTTATCATCCAGATAAGCTGAGGCATACCAAATAGTGATGAGCGGCATAGGCTATATTTGAATTCGCGATATTTCGCGAATATATGGACGAATATTCGTCATATATTCACTAAATTCGCATATTCGTTATATTCGTTTTTTTCCCGCATATTTGAAAATATATTCGCATATTCACGAATGTTGAGCCCTCCCTTCTTTAATGGTATAGGGAACTGTGACTAGTGCATTAACTCTGTGATTTTTCGCCCATTGTGGTATATGGGGATCTCACGGCATTTAAAACAGTAAGCTAAGCAGGACTGTCTCGGCAGCACAGTGGATGGGAGACCACCATTGGGTCAAGTCCCGGGGTGGGACAGAGTTTTAGTGTTGTGGTTTAACTTTACTTTCCTGGAAACGCTGCTGAGTTGCCCATAGCAACCAACCAGATTGCTACTTTCATTTTTCACAAGGCCTCTGCAAAATGAAAGAAGCAATCTGATTGGTTGCTATGGGCAACTCAGAAACTTTTCCTGAAAAAGTTTTTGAGTTGCCCATAGCAACCAGATTGCTTCCTTCATTTTTCAGAGGCCTTGTGAAAAATGAAGGAAGCAATCTGATTGGTTGCTATGGGCAACTGCACAACTCTTCCTCTACACTGGTTTTGATGAATCTCCCCCATAGAGGGAGATTTATCAAAACCCGTCCAAAGGAAAAGTTTCTGAGTTGCCCATAGCAACCAATCAGATCGCTTCCTTCATTTTTAGAGGCCTTTTCAAAAATGAAGAAAGCAATCTGATTGGTTGCTATGGGCAACTGCACAACTCTTCCTCTACACTGGTTTTCCGCATATGTGCATATTCGCGAATATTGAGCCCTCCCTTCTTTAATGGTATAGGGAACTGTGACTAGCGCATTAAGGCTGGGTCCACACTACGTTTTGTCCCATACGGGAGCGCATACGGCAGGGGGGAGCTAAAAGCTCGCGCTCCCGTATGTTACCGTATGCGCTCCCGTATGCCATTCATTTCAATGAGCCGACCGGAGTGAAACGTTCGGTCCGGTCGGCTCATTTTTGCGCCGTATGCGCTTTTACAACCGGACCTAAAACTGTGGTCAACCACGGTTTTAGGTTCGGTTGTAAAAGCGCATACGGCGCAAAAATGAGCCGACCGGACCGAACGTTTCACTCCGGTCGGCTCATTGAAATGAATGACATACGGGAGCGCATACGGTCACATACGGGAGCGCGAGCTTTTAGCTCCCCCCTGCCGTATGCGCTCCCGTATTGGACAAAACGTAGTGTGGACCCAGCCTAACTCTGTGATTTTTTGCCCATTGAAACCCATCAATCCATTGTGGTCTATGGGGATCTCACAACATGTAAAACAGTAAGCTAAGCAGGACCGTCTCAGCAGCACAGTGGATGCGAGACCACCAAGGGTTCGAGTCCCGGGGTGGGACAGATTTTTACAGTCTCGTGGTTTAACTTTACTTTACTGGAAAAGTTGCCCATAGCAACCAACCAGATTGCTTCTTGCATTTTTCCCAAGGCCTCTGCAAAATGAAAGCAGCGATCTGATTGGTTACTATGGGCAACTCAGAAACTTTTCCTCTGGACAGGTTTTGATTAATCTCCCTCTATGGGGGAGATTCATCAAAACCAGTGTAGAGGAAGAGTTGTGCAGTTGCCCATAGCAACCAATCAGAGTGCTTCCTTCATTCTTGAAAAGGCCTCTGAAAAATGGAGGAAGCAATCTGGTTGCTATGGGCAACTCAGCAGCTTTTCCAGGAAAGTAAAGTTAAACTACAACACTGTAAAACTCGAACCTGTGGTGGTCTCCCATCCACTGTGCTGCCGAGACAGTCCTGCTTAGCTTACTGTTTTACTGCTGTGAGATCCCCATAGTCCACAATGGGCCTGTTGGTTGCTGTGGGCAAAAAAATCACAGAGTTAATGCACTAGTCACAGTTCCCTATACCATTAAATAAAGGAGGACTCAATATTCCCAAATATGCGCATATATTTTCGCATATGCGAAAAAAACAAATATTCATAATTACGAATATATAGTGCTATATTCGCAATATTCGCGAGCAACACTAATACCAACAATGTGGCCATGTGGCCGAAGTACAGTGTCCATTAGCCTTTGAAACGTAGCGGGAGCGCCATGTAAACCAAAGGGTAACGCCTTGTACTGGAATAAATCTTCTGGTGTGACAAATGCGGTTTTCTCTTTGGCAGCCTCCATCAAGGGCACCTGCCAGTACCCTTTTGTGAGGTCCAAAAAAAGAAAAATACCGAGCCTGTCCTAGCCTTTCAATAAGCTCATCAACTCGGGGCATGGGGTAGGCATCAAACTTGGAAACCTCATTCAGTTTCCGGAAATCGTTACAGAACCGTAATGTGCCGTCTGGCTTGGGTATTAAGACTATCGGACTGGCCCACTCACTTTTTGATTCTTCGATGACATCTAACTTTAACATTTGTTGCACTTCTTCCGAATTTGGCTTGTTGCCCCGACTCAGGTACAAGGGACGGTTTCAACCGTATTTTTACCTGGGGTTCAGTGACAATATCATGGCGGATGACAGAAGTACGTCCAGGAAGGTCAGAGAACACTGACGAACTCCCTGGCCTCCTGAGTCTGTGCCGAGGAAAGGTCGTCAGCAATCCTTACTGTGGCAACTGCTTCCCTCGCACCAGACTGAGTGACTGGAAACTCTACCCCTATTAAACCTTGGGGGGGGGGGGGCTGTCATCCACACTAGTCTCCCGATCTCTCCAGGGTTTTAACAAGTTTACATGGTACACTTGCTCTGGCTTTCTTCGCCCGGGCTGGTTAACCCTATACGTCACCTCCCCTACTTTTTCAATCACTTCGTAGGGACCTTGCCACCTAGCCAGAAACTTACTGTCGATCGTTGGTACCAGAAGCCGATCTCCAGGGTTAAAATTCCGGACCCGAGCCTGGTGATTATAGACTCTGCTCTGAGCTCGCTGAGCTGCCTCCATATGTATAGAAATAGACATAGACTGGGAATTGCACTTAAAAAGTTCTTTATCTCCAAATTCATCCATGTACAAAACAGTAGAGAGATCTACAGAACATAATCACCCGGTGCTCAATAGACTGCTCAGAGGTTATTCCACTCGGTGTCTTCAGAACCTTCCATCCCAGACTTGCTGCTTGCTGGACGTTGTGTTCCTGGCCATGTGGACGCTAATCCTGAGGGGGGGGTGGAAACGCTCGCTGGCATGCGAGCTGCTGGACGTTTTAGGAGTCTCCTCCCTTTCTCAACATAGTTCCTGTGCACCCACCACCATACACTTATACAGGTACGTTCTCTCGCGAGAATTCATTTCTACATACAAAATATAAAATAATTAAAAACAGGATTCTAATCGGACAGTATTTATAGAAAGACATTAAAATTACAGCTTTCATTAATTCCCTTAGGTGCTAAAGAATCGAGACAGTGTATCCAAAAGACTTCTCTTTGGTTTAATTTTTTCTTTATCTGTTCGCTATTCATACCCTCTATTTCTTCCAATATCAACCATTTTAACTCACTTATCTGATGTCCATTCGTGACGAAATGTCTAGCCAGACTTGTCTCCCCAAATTTCTCTCGACTATAATCTTCGGATACACTATCTCCATTCTCTGTTTTCTTCTTAAACAACCTGTGGAATAACCTCTGAGCAGTCTATTGAGCACCGGGTGATTATGTTCTGTATATCTCTCTACTGTTTTGTACATGGATGAATTTGGAGATAAAGAACTTTTTAAGTGCAATTCCCAGTCTATTTCTATATATATGGTTTACTACACTCAGGAGACGGAGCCCTGAGATAGACATAGGGAAGCCACCCATTACGTGCACACCTGTGGTCTGATTATGTTGTGAAGTTGATACGTGTTACCCTAAATAAGGGCAACACTGTTTCCATCTGATCCTGCAACGAAAGTGACATACTCAACTACACTTTTATGCAGTGTGGGCTGTTGTTCCCAGGCCTCTTTAGCTATGTCTAATAGACCTCTGATGTCTGCCACACAGTAGTTCAAAGGGCGAGAACCCAGTAGAAGCCCGGGGCACTTCTTGCACTGCGAACATGAGATAGGGCAGTAAAAGGTCCCAATTTTTCCCATCTCTAGCTACCACCCGCTTTAACATATTTTTTAACGTTTGGTTAAACCTTTCTACCAGGCCATCCATCTGCGCATGGTACACGGAGGTCCGTAGTTGTTTTACCTGCAGTAACTTACTGAGCTCTTTCATTACTTTTGACAAAAACAGTGTGCCCTGGTCAGTCAACACCTCTTTGGGTAAGCCCACTCGGGAAAACATCTCCATTAACTCCTTAGCTATGAGCTTGGCTGAGGTATGTCGCAGGGGTAGCGTCTCAGGATACCGAGTGGCGTAGTCCAGGACTACCAGGATGTGTTGGTGCCCCCTAGCGGATTTTGGCAACGGGCCTACCAGATCCATAGCAATCCGTTCAAACGGAACCTTGATAATCGGGAGCGGGACCAGCGGACAGGTTGGGCATGATTCACAGTACCTCTTGACCTCTTTATACACACTGGCCCAGTAAAAATGCTGCAAAATTCGGTCCTGCCTCATCTGCTGGCCCAGGTGCCCCTCTAGAACATGTTGCTGAGCTAAGTCTAACACCAATCTCCGATATGCTTTGGGCACCACCAACTGTTCCATATTCTCACTCTGCACCTGATTTACCCGGTGCAGCATCTCCTGGTGAACCACAAAGCGGGGTCACAAAGTCTCAGACCCCGGTTGTTGTGGTGCACCTTCCACAACTAAGACATTTTCCCAGGCCCGAGATAACGTCGGGTCTTGGTGCTGTGCTGTACCGAAATTTTCACCAGGGACATTGAGGACTGCCAACTCGGGACCTGACGGCAGCTCCTCCACATCTCCCACCATTACTTGCAGTGGAGACGATTCCGTCTCTTCCACTGTAGGAGTGGTCACACCAACCATGGTTACTTCTGACTCAGGTTCCCAGGGTTCTGGGGTCACCCCTGAGTAGGGCCAGTTTATTGAGGACGCCCCTGCCTCACAGGTCTGTGGAGTTCTTATCTGGGGCCACAAAGACACAAAACCCGGAAAGTCTCTCCCAATAATTAGTTCATGGGGTAGCTTTGTAACCACAGCCATCTTGTGAGTCCATCGGCTGTTTGGGGTTGACACGGTCACAAGGGTGGTGGGGTAGTCTTTTAAGTCCCTGTGGATACACAAAACCCTGCCTGTCTTCCTGTGTAGTCCACGTGCTGCGCCAGATTGGACCTCACCAGGGTCACCATACTCCCCGAGTCCAACAATGCCTCCACAAGACGCCCTCCCAGCTCCACCTGGCGGAGGTGACCTGAGTCTCCTGCCCTTGGATTACCCAAGGCACATAGTCTCTGGGCATACAGGGACGGCCGGAGCACATAGTTTGTGTCCATGGCCTCTTCCTGCTGGGGACAGTTGGTCCTAACATGTCCCGGTTGCTGACACCCCCAACATAGCAACGGGCGGGGCCTTTGGGAAACACCTCCCGGGGACTTTTGTTTTTTTTTAGCCACCTGGGCAAGGGTGGGGACCTCCTGGGTTTAACTGCCCCCTCCCGCAGCTTGATGGTGTCCTCGTACCTCTCCACGAGGTCTACCATATCCAATGCATTACTTAGCCTGGCCAATCCAGCTCTGGAGGGTGTAAGGCAGAGCCCTTCAGAACATATCGGCCAGGAGTCGGTCCAGTATGGCAGTGGGACTTAGGACCTCCGGCCTATAGCCGGCTTATACTCCCACTGCCTTACTCGCTGGACCCGGACCCACACATTTACCCACAGTCTTGCCAATATCTCACCCTTGACCGTGTCGTAGTTAGCGGCCTGGTCATCAGGTAAGTCAAAATATGCCTGCTGGGACCCGGACATCAGGAATGGGGCGATGACCTCAGCCCACTGGTCCTGGGGTAACCTCTCCCTCACAGCCACTCTATAATGACTACCAGGTAGGTCTCGACTTAATCTAAGTCGGTCATCTTTGGCATCTCCATCCGCGCAGCCTTCCTGGCGTCAGGGTTGGTCTGGGTTGTTGCTGCGGCTTGAAGCGCAGTAGCTGGTTGGTCTCTTGCTGTTGCTGGTTGAACTCCTGCTGTTGCTTGGTGGACTCCAGCTGGGGCCTGTTGGTCTCTCGCTGTTGCAAGTTGGCCTCCACAAGTGACTTTATAACCGCCTCCATTCTGTCAGACACTCCAACAGAATATCCCTGGCTCAGTTCTTAGCAAACAGCATGTTGCAACTCAAATGCTGACCTCATTGTGTTGCACGCATGCTCCACCAAATGTGATGACTCACTCTTGCAAATAGGTGCGGTTGCAGTATAGAGGTAAGGGGACAGCGTTTTCTAAATCAAAGTTCAGTGTTTTATTCACACATGGCACACAGCAAACAGTCTTTATATGTAGAACAAAGGAAAACGTAACAAAAAGTCCACCTGTAATACTTAGGTGTTTGTTCACACCTGAGTTCACGCCATGCAGCGTCAAGCAAGTCTTTTCGAAGCCTCCAGCTAGGCTGTTCAGCAGCTTCCACACTTGGAGCTACCACAGGGAAGACTCCACACACAGCTTTCTCTGGCAGTGGGAGCTGCAACTAGCAAATCCCCCTCAGCTGGTGTAGTAGCCTGGCTTTAAGGCCAACAAAAAAGGGCCTGGATTGTGGGGAATGACCCCCACCCTGCACTTGGTCATTCCCGGTAAGAGCCAACCCGGATTGGCCTTCCAGCCATACACAGCCATACACAGTATCAGCACAGACACTGGAAAATTACCGGCTCTTACTTCACCAAAGCCAGGAATCTTGGTGACACATATCGCCCATCAACCACCATACATTTCACTTTCTTACAATGTATATATATACTGTATACTGAACATTCTATGTATATTTACATGGTATACTGTGCATTCTATGTGTATATACTGTATACTGTAAATTCTGTGTATATACTGTATACTGTACATTCTATGTGTATATACAGTGACCCCCCCCCCCCCCACCTACAATGGCCCCGAAATACAATCATTTAACCCCTTAAGGACACATGACGTTCTCATACGTCTCCATTTCCGAGTCCTTAAGGACACATGACGTATGAGAACGTCATGTGTTTTACCGGCCCCCCGCAACCATCTGGAGCGGAGCCGGTGCCCGATGCCTGCTGAAATCGTTCAGCAGGCATCGGGGCATATCGCCCAGGGGGGTCATTATGACCCCCCATGTCGGCGATCGCCGCAGATCGCTGGACAATTCAGTCCAGCGATCTGCGGCGGATTCCGGGTCAATCGGGTCTCCAGTGACCCGGTGACCCGGAATTATTGGCTGATCGGGGCCGTCAGAGACGGCCCCGAACAGCCAGAGCCTGCAGGGGTGAGGTGGCACTGGTGCCACCTCACGATCGCCCTGATTCGTCGGCCGGATTACCGGCCGACCAATCAGGGCGCCTGCTGCGGGTGTCACTCCCGCAACCCGCTCCGCCCCTCTTCCGGAGGACGTGAGCGGGTGCGGGACGTGCACCCCGGGTGCTGGGGACCCCGATCCCCGGCGCCCCTGTTGGGATCGGGGCCCCAGGAGCAGCGGCGGCAGAGACGACGAGGGACTGACCTGGTGCAGCGAGGATCGTTGGAGGTGAGTGACAGCCTCCTGCTGTTGCTTAGCAACAGCTCCCAGCATGCAAAAAGGGCATGCTGGGAGCTGTAGTTATGCAACAGCAGGAGGCAGACCACCACAACTCCCAGCATGCCCTTATGGGCATGCTGGGACTTGTAGTTTTGCAACAGCTGGAGGCACATTCTTTCTATGGAAAAGTGTACCTTCAGCTGTTGTGTAACTACAACTCCCAGCTTGCACAATCAGCTAAAGTGCATGCTGGGAGTTGTAGTGGTGCATCTGGTGGTTGCATAACTACAACTCCCAGCATGCCCGTTGGCTGTCGGTGACTGCTGAGAGTTGTAGTTTTGCAACAGCTGAAGGCACACTGAGTTAAGTAGCAAACCAGTGTGTCTCCAGCTGTTGCATAACTACAATCCCCAGCATCCCCAGCAGAAGTAGTATGCCTCCAGCTGTTGCATAACTACAACACCCAGCATGCCCTTCCACTGTCCGTACATGCTGGGGGTTGTAGCTTTTGCAACAGCTGAAGGCACACTGGTTGCAAAACACTGAGTTTGTTACCAAACTCGGTGTTTCACAACCAGTGTGCCTCCAGCTGTTGCAAAACTACAACTCCCAGCATGCACTGATAGACCGTACATGCTGGGAGTTGTAGTTTTGCAACAGCTGGATGTCCCCCCCCCCCCCCCCAATGTGAACGTACAGGGTACACTCACATGGGCGGAGGATTACAGTAAGTATCCGGCTGCAAGTTTGAGGTGCGGCAAAATTTCTGCCGCAGCTCAAACTGCCAGCGAGAAACTACTGTGAACCCCCCGCCCGTGTGACTGTACCCTAAAAACACTACACTACCACAAAATAAAATAAAAAGTAAAAAACACTACATATACACATACCCCTACACAGCCCCCCTCCCCTCCCCTCCCCAATAAAAATGAAAAACGTCTGGTACGCCACTGTTTCCAAAACGGAGCCTCCAGCGGTTGCAAAACTACAACTCCCAGCATGCACTGAGACCGTACATGCTGGGAGTTGTAGTTTTGCAACAGCTGGATTTCCCCCCCCCCCCCAATGTGAACGTACAGGGTACACTCACATGGGCGGAGGATTACAGTAAGTATCCGGCTGCAAGTTTGAGCTGCGTCAAATTTTCTGCCGTAGCTCAAACTGCCAGCGAGAAACTACTGTGAACCCCCGCCCGTCCGACTGTACCCTAAAAACACTACACTACACTAACACAAAATAAAATAAAAAGTAAAAAACACTACATATACACATACCCCTATACAACCCCCCTACCCTCCCCAATAAAAATGAAAAACGTCTGGTACGCCACTGTTTCCAAAACGGAGCCTCCAGCTGTTGCAAAACAACTACTCCCAGTATTGCCAGATAGCCGTTGACTGTCCAGGCATGCTGGGAGTTTTACAACAGCTGGAGGCACCCTGTTTGTGAATCACTGGCGTAGAATACCCCTATGTCCACCCCTATGCAAGTCCCTAATTTAGGCCTCAAATGCGCATGGCGCTCTCACTTTGGAGCCCTGTTGTATTTCAAGGCAACAGTTTAGGGTCACATATGGGGTATCGCCGTACTCGGGAGAAATTGGGCTTCAAATTTTGGGGGGTATTTTCTGCTATTACCCTTTTAAAAAATGTAAAATTTTTGGGAAAACAAGCATTTTAGGTAAAAAAAATATATATTTTTTTACATAGGCAAAAGTCGTGAAACACCTGTAGGGTATTAAGGTTCAAATTACCCCTTGTTACGTTCCCCGAGGGGTCTAGTTTCCAAAATGGTATGCCATGTGTTTTTTTTTTGCTGTCCTGGCACCATAGGGGCTTCCTAAATGCGGCATGCCCCCAGAGCAAAATTCGCTTTCAAAAAGCCAAATGTGACTCCTTCTCTTCTGAGACCTGTAGTGCGCCAGTAGAGCACTTTTCACACCCATATGGGGTGTTTTCTGAATCGGGAGAAATTGGGCTTCAAATTTTGGGGGGTATTTTCTGCTATTACCCTTTTTAAAATTGTAAAAATTTTGGGAAACCAAGCATTTTAGGTAAAAAAAATATATATTTTTTTACATATGCAAAAGTCGTGAAACACCTGTAGGGTATTAAGGTTCACATTATCCCTTGTTACGTTCCCCGAGGGGTCTAGTTTCCAAAATGGTATGCCATGTGTTTTTTTTTTGCTGTCCTGGCACCATAGGTGCTTCCTAAATGTGGCATGCCCCCAGAGCAAAATTTGCTTTCAAAAAGCCAAATGTTACTCCTTCTCTTCTGAGACCTGTAGTGCGCCAGCAGAGCACTTTTCACCCCCATATGGGGTGTTTTCTGAATCGGGAGAAATTGGGCTTCAAATTTTGGGGGGTACTTTCCGCTATTACCCTTTTTAAAAATGTAAACATTTTGGGAAAACAAGCATTTTAGGTAAAAATTTTTTTTTTTTTTTACATATGCAAAAGTCGTGAAACACCTGTAGGGCATTAAGGTTCACGTTACCCCTTGTTACGTTCCCCGAGGGGTCTAGTTTCCAAAATGGTATGCCATGTGTTTTTTTTTTTGCTGTTCTGGCACCATAGGGGCTTCCTAAATGCGGCATGCCCCCAGAGCAAAATTTGCTTTCAAAAAGCCAAATGTGACTCCTTCTCTTCTGAGACCTGTAGTGCGCCAGCAGAGCACTTTTCACCCCCATGCCAGGTGTTTTCTGTATCGGGAGAAATTGGGCTTCAAATTTTGGGGGGTATTTTCTGCTATTACCCTTTTAAAAAATGTAAAATTTTTGGGAAACCAAGCATTTTAGGTAAAAAAAATATATTTTTTTTTTACATATGCAAAAGTCGTGAATCACCTGTAGAGTATTAAGGTTAACTTTACCCCTTGTTACGTTCCCTGAGGGGTCTAGTTTCCAAAATGGTATGCCATGTGTTTTTTTTTGCTGTCCTGACACCATAGGGGCTTCCTAAATGCGGCATGCCCCCCAAAAACCATTTGTCGCTCCTTCCCTTCTGAGCCCTCTACTGCGCCCGCCGAACAATTAACATAGACATATGAGGTATGTGCTTACTCGAGAGAAATTGGGTTTCAAATACAAGTAAAAATTTTCTCCTTTTTACCCCTTGCAAAAATTCAAAAATTGGGTCTACAAGAACATGCGAGTGTAAAAAATGAAGATTTTGAATTTTCTCCTTCACTTTGCTGCTATTCCTGTGAAACACCTAAAGGGTTAATACACTTACTGAATGTTTTTTTGAATACTTTAGGGGGTGTAGTTTTTATAATGGGGTCTTTTATGGGGTATTTCTAATATGAAGACCCTTCAAATCCACTTCAAAACTGAACTGGTCCCTGAAAAATAATGAGTTTGAAAATTTTGTGAAAAATTTCAAAATTGCTACTGAACTTTGAAGCCCTCTGGTGTCTTCCAAAAGTAAAAACTCATAAATTTTATGATGCAAACATAAAGTAGACATATTGTATATGTGAACCCAAAAAATATATATTTTGAATATCCATTTTCCTTACAAGCAGAGAGCTTCAAAGTTAGAAAAATGCTAAATTTTCATTTTTTTCATCAAATTTTGGGATTTTTCACCAAGAAAGGATGCAAGTTACCACAAAATTTTACCACTAAATTAAAGTAGAATATGTCACGAAAAAACAATCTCGGAATCAGAATGATAATTAAAAGCATTCCAGAGTTATTAATGTTTAAAGTGACAGTGGTCAGAATTGCAAAAAACGCTCCGGTCCTTAAGGTATAAAATGGCCTGGTCCTTAAGGGGTTAAACATACGATGGCCTCTCGGAGGCCATCACATGTTGAAGGCAGCATCAGCATACGATGCTTTTTTATGTCGGGGCCATCGCATAAATGGCTATCCTGCAGCGCAGACTGCTTCAGCTGCCCCCGGATAGCCCTTTACGGTGCCCCGTGTGGTCCGCTGACGATCACTTACCTGTCCTCGGGGCTCCGGCGCGTCCTCTTCGGGATCCCCTGCATCGTCGGCGCTCTCCATCGTAGTCATCATGTCGCTGCGCACGCCGTCCCGTCATCCAATAGGAGCGGCGTGCGTAGCGGTGTGATGGCGGCGACAGAGAGCGAGGATGCCGGGGAAGAAGAGGCCTTACCGGAGCGTCGGGGACACCTCGGGGACGCGGCGGCAATGGAAGGCGACATCCAGGGCAGCGGTGACGAGAAGTGATGGTCCGGAGTGGCGGGGACAGGTGAGTATAACCTCCAATA